>NW_020862141.1:0-65998 GCF_003713205.1 Coffea eugenioides
CTTAAATTGGATAGACCCACGGGATAGACCCGGACTGGAATGTAAATTTGGGATAGACCCACGGGATAGACCCGGACAGAAATTTAAAATTGGGATAGACCCGGACTAGAAATTTAAATTGGGATAGACCCACGGGATAGACCCGGACAGAAATTTAAATTGGATTTGATCTGTCAAGATATAAGAAATTAAATTTTGATTTTCCAAGAAACAAAAATTTGAACTTGATTTTCGATTTTTGACTTTTGAATTTTTCTGATTTTTCGAGAGAATCTTTTTCCAAAAATAATTTGCCCCAGTGTAGGGCCCTTTTCCCTTCTTTCTTCTCTTTCTTCGGCATCGGCCTTCTACATCGCCAGATGCTTCTCGTCGACTTCAACTGTGAATACCTGCACAGGGCTTACGTGCACTCAAATGAGCGTGACTGATTTGAAAAATGCATTATTTTGATTCTTGGACGAAATCCTCAATTGGACTACAAAAATATTTGCCCCTGTGTGGGCTTATTTTGCAAAATTTTGCAAATAAAAATTTTGCCCCAGTTTGGGCCCATTTGATTGCAAAAATTGGTTTAGATGATTTCCCATTTACTTGAACAAAGAAAAACCGCACTTTCTAAAATTTAGAAAAGAGTGCACATACAACAATGTGAAGAAACTTTAATCGTCAAGTTTGAACTCATGCAGAAATTTCATGATGAATTCCTCGAAATAACACCAAATTTAAGAAGATTTCTTCCTTACTTTTAGCATTGGTGCTTAGGGTAACGGGTCACCACTTCTGGTTGACTCATCTTTTCAGGACCAATCAAGTGACTTTATTTTTGAAATGGCTAAGGAAATGGGAGATAAGAATCTGTCTCATTTTTGTGCCCCAGTTGTATGTAATCCATTCAATGTCACATCTTAGTGAAAGCAAAGAGTTTGTTACCCTTATTTTCAAGAAAACTTAGTCAACACACAAGCTTTCTAGGCTTGTAACGTATGGACAGAAGTGATAGCTAAACATGTGGAAACGGGTTATGCCCTTATGATCACAAATGATTTGATGAATTTCTTATGAGCATGATCGTCACTTTGGATTGTCATGAAAGAATAAGTCAACGATGGACTTTATTAGCTTGTAATTTGGCTTGAAAACGATAGTTTAAGACTTTCAAGGATATTGCACCATAGATCGCATTTTTCCAAAATTGCCCCTATTTTGAAATCAAAAGACTTCAGCCTTTGTTTGCATTTTTCTCATCACTCACCGGAGACTTCAGCGTCGAATTTTCTGCATTTTCTTGCATTTACTTTTCTTGCTTTGCTTTTTGCCTCTTTTCCAAAAAGACCCTCGCGGGATTTCACATGAAGAGCAGCGTCAACCTCACACCCAATCAATTCAGAAATACAGCTAAAACTTCCGGCATCAGAAATTTGCTTGACAGGGCCATTGCAAAGAACAGAAGTCAGGACTTTCGGCTTTGTAATGGGGTCAGGTGGGGTGCTTAGAAAAGTTAAGGCTTGAAAACGGATTTCAAAACTGGTTTGAAGAATCTGAGATCGCATTGTTGCGCCAACCCTATTTTAGGGTAAAATCAGAATTTGCCTCAGTTTTTGCTCAATTGAGGCTTTTTCTCTTTCATTTTTCTTTTTCCTTTTGACTTTTCGGCCTTTTTGCCATTCTTTGAAATTTCTCAAAATTTGCCCCAGTTTACTTTTGAACTGAGGTTCTCTTTTCTTCTTTTGCCTTTTGATTTTGTGGTTTTTCACTTTTTCGCTTCTTGAAATTTTCTTTTCAAACTCGCCTCCAGTGCGGGGTTTGCGATTCTCAGGGGTTGCCAAACGAAATAATTCATTCTGAAGGCTCAAAAGGGATAACGAGGGATAGAATGTTTGATTGGAAAAGAAGATGGCCTGATTTGTATTCCGTTCCTTACAATAACTCTGAAAGGAAACTTTCATAAATGGAAATTTTGGCATGTATCTGAATTAACTGATTGAGGAAAACCCTTGTTCATCAATATTTGTGAAACATAGGCGATCCACGCGGACAAATCTCTTCCTTTTCTCTTTTTTCAAAATTCGGAACCCAAGTGGAATCAAATTTCCCCAATTTGCGGTTCCCTCTTTATTCTAGCATTTTTGCTTTTTCCTTTTTCTTTTTTTGTTTTTTGAAAATTCTCCAATCTCCCTCCCCAATGTGGGGTACGACCATGAGTGCATTAGAAAAGAACCACCAATTTTAGCTCAAAATGGGGATGCAAGGGGTGATCAGTGTTTAGGTTGTAGAAACGACGGCCAAAGCATCATTCTTACACCTCATGACAACCAAAGTAACGAAACGGTTATTGAAAATCCATTCCCCTATTTGATATTTGAAAATTTTCCAACATAGGGTAGTGATCATTAGGGCTCTTATTTGAAACGAAATTATTCTTTCATAGGCTCAAATGGGAGATCAAGTGATAAAAATCTGTATAGGTAGAGAAAAGAATGCTCGAAGTATCACTCCAAATTTTCCAAACGAATAAGGATGATGCACATTTTTGCTTTCACTTAGATGTGATTGAATCGATTAAACACAATGGATATTTTCAAGCAAAGATGGCCCCAATTTGCGATTTATCAATCAATGTGACTGATTTTATTTTGGGGTTCAGTGAAGGAAAAAAGATATCTCATTGGGCCTTCTGAATGACCTCTTTTAATTCTGAACACTCTTATTGTGAATTTTCAGGTCGGAGGTTGAAAAAAAAAATCCCAATTTAGTCTTATTTCTTAAAATTCATCATGAAATCTCCAATGAATAAGAATAAAGAATGAAATGTACATAAATATACACAAAACAATGATTGTCCAAAAAGTTTATTGCTGAAAAAGTTTGAAACAAATTTTCTCATTCAATTACGATACAGGTGAGAAGAGAGAAACTTGTAAAGAGCTCCACATATACACTTTTTGTCTCCTTTTCAAATATACAAAATTTCCCTTTGGAAAACAATTACAATATCTCTCAGAGGGTTTTCATCGTAGGATCCGCCCAAGAATCAAATAACACTTGTAATCTTCAAACTTTATTGGATTAAAATTATCATCAGATATAGAAGAACATTTCCGTCTTATTGAAATATTTTTATGAATGCAGGGGAGGGGGGAAACAAAAGAAAAATACCCCGAGTTAGTAGGCAAAACTGCAAAATCGGTATGCATGTCCTATGGGAGAACCCTTTTATGCCAAGGGTAGGCCTAGCATGAAAATGCAATCCTCCAGAGCAGGCACTATACAATACCTGATGGATCCAATCAGCTCATGGAGTGAAAAATAATTTTGAAAGAATTTGGTCAATTGGGGTGACGAGAGATTTGTCAAAATGAGGTCAACGTCCGAATAGATTGATCACCTTTGATTTGCAAAAGGCACGGGTTTGACCTTGACGAACCTCCCATCGAAAAGATTGGAATTCGTTTTAACAAATTTTCTCAGTGAATTACGGGTCAAAACCCTAATTGATCAAATGATTGGATGCAATGGACGATTTTTCAAAATTGACTAGATCTCCCAATTTGGAATTTGACAATGAAATCCTAATAGGGCAAATGGGTTGAATGAAATTGACAATTTATTTAAAATCGACCGAATTACCCTAAAAGGGAAACAGGTCAAATGAATTGAATGAAATTTATCCGAAATTAATCAGATCACCCTAAAAAGGGTAAATTGATCAAATAGATTAAACGAAACATGATTTATTCAAAATCGGCTCGGTTGCCCTAAAAATGGGTAAATTGGTCAAATGAATGAAATTGAATTAGGGATATATTCAAAAATCGGCCGAATGACCCTAACAAGGGTAAATTGGTCAAATGAATTGACAATTTATTCAAAACCGACCAGGTGACCCTCAAAGGGTAAATTGGTCAAATGCATTGATGATTTATTGAATGAATCGACCGGATGACCCTAAAAAGGGTAATTTGGTCAATTGAATTGATAATTTATGCAAAAATCGACCGGATGACCCTAAAAAGGGTACATTGGTCAAATGGATTGGATGAAATTTATTCAAAAATGACTAGATTGAACTAAAATTGAATGAATTGGAAAAAAATGGATTGGATAAGATGGATGATTTGTTCAAAAATCGATTGAATTATTCGCCCACTGGGTGGTTTCAAGAAATCATTACAATGCCTTGGTCTATGAGCTTCTAAAATCAAAATTTGGCCTCTATATTTATCGTCTCAACAATGAGGAATCATTTCTTCGAATTAACGTCCTTTTACGCAAGGGAATTTTACCAATTTTGAGAAAATGGCCAAAAAGTGATTATTAGATGCTCATATTCCAAAAAATTGCTTCATGAAAATGATCGGATCTTTACCTTACCTTGTGCACTACCCCTTCGGACGGTACGAGAAAGGTAAACGTGCAAGTCTCATTTGGATTATATATCCGAGACATGGGGTGGTTTATTCCTAACACGGGATCCCCTAAATGGCATTCCCTTTCTAGGGTTTATGCATGATGCCAGTTTATTAAAGCTATGTAAATATGTGACAAACATGAAATGTGAGCTAAAGGACATAAATAATGCAACGGGGGGAAAAGGTCTAAACATGAAATGTATTTACTGGAAAGTAAGTGCAAAGACTGAAATTTAGACATGTGAGCTATCTAGTGGGTGAGTCACTAAAAGAGTGCCCAAGAGGCCTCTTATTGCTAAGGCACATGAATGCAAGCCAAGAAAACAAAAGAAATGGTTAGTGCAGTTGATAGTACACATAACACATTGGGAGCAATTAAAAAAAAAATACAATAAAGCAGGTAAAAGGGGTGGAACCCCTTCCCTCGTGCCTAATGTGCTTAAAATAGGGTGAGGCTGACTCTAACCTAGGAAAATTCTAATATGGATGCATGAGGCTGGGGTTCACTAATGCCTAGACTCGATAAAGTTTCGGTTCCCAAGCCTTCAGACCTAAAGGCGAAGGGTCATCACTCCCAGGGCCTTTGGTCGGTGGCTCGAGTGATCCCTTAGGTAGCGCTATGGGCGCAGAGCACACCAGCCGCCTACCCAAGGCAATCGATCCTAATCCTACAAGGCGGTGTGGGATGGCGCCCACGAAAAATAAAATAAAATGGGATAAAGCAAGTAAACGTGCACGTATGAAGTGTTCCCCTATTTTGAGGGAAGGGGTTGAGAACCACGCGAGGCTCTAGAGGTGACACACCCCTCCCAAATGCAATGCAAGCGCGAGATAATCAAGTAAACAACATCCAATCAACCAATCACACATACGTGAGTGAGGGAATAGTTAGATATGCGCGCGAGGCAAAAGGCCCTAAAATAGAAAATGCAACCCTAATATCCAAATGCAATGCATAAAAAGGGTAGAAAAAGGAAACGAATGGCTAAGTCAAATGCTTGGACCCACTTAGGAAGTCCCCAGTGGAGTCGCCAACTGTCGCGCCCCATTTTTTGAAATGTGTGAATGTGTTGTGTGTGGTGTGTGGTGTGCAATGTGTGAACGTGTGCAAAATGAAAAGCAAAAGGCCATAGGACTTAGAATGCGACAATTTGGCCAAGTGAAGTTCAAAAGGGTTTTTTGTATCAAAAATGGAGTCGCCACTTGGTATAGAGTTAGGGTGTACCAAGTCACCCAAAAATGATTTTTGTTTTTTTGAATAAAAAAGTAAATAAACCCTTTTTGAGAACTTTCGGGTCTACGTAACCAGAAGAGGGATCGGGGGTCACATTTGACGAAGGGGAAGGCAAGGATAAAAATCCAAGGCACCCCTTCGACCTAGCCAAGGCTAGTTGCGTGACTTGAACCAATTTTTCCTAATTTTTCTACCCAAGGTATGTATCGCGTATTGGATATGTCTATATGAATGCAAAAACCTAGACCTAGGGGGATTGGGGGAAATTTCTCTTCAAAGGTTGAGTGGTGCCAATCACATTAATTGTGAAGCCCAATAATGATCCTTTTGGAGAGGTCACACCTAAACCTAAATGACGTGAAAAATGAGTGGAATGCATGCCATGTGAAAGTGTGAGTTTGTGTGAAGTGAGAAAAATGATAAAAGTAGTAAGATAAGAGTGAAGGTGTGCAAATGTAGATGAAAGTACTCGTGTGCGAGTGAAGATAAACATGTTCGTGTGCAAATGAAGATAAAAGGGTTCGTGTGCAAGTGAAAGTGATAAAAAGGTGCATGTGTGCAAATGAGACAAAAGTGAAAGTGTAATGATAGAGTGGATTGAGAATGCATGAGCCTAGGGAATTCATGCATATTGGGTACGGGGAGACCTAAATCGTGACTTGATTTTCCCTTTGATTAGAAGGCGAAACTAGCGTGCTAAGGCTATCGAGTAGCCACACTCGCTCGTTTCCCTTATCGGAAGGGGACTCTTCAGGCAAATGTACCCTAACTAGCATGAGATGCAAAGAATCCTAAAATGAGGGAAAAGGGGCTCGAGGAGCATGCCAAATGATAAAACTAAGAAAAATGCATGACATGTAGTGAACATGCAAATATGCACTAACAAAAAGGGATGGCCTAATAAGCCACAACTAGCATTGGACTAGTGTGGTGACGTACATTCATCCATTCCATTCATTCATGGTTATGAAAGCAAGTAGACATGCCAAAACGCTCGTAAACACGTAGCACGTAGCACTTAGCATGCTCGACTAGATGCAAGAGCCTACTAAAGCAATTAAACATGTAGCAACAAAAACAAGCAACCAAGGGGAAGGGGAAATGGACCAGATGCTCTACGAGCCCTAGCTATTACAAGCCAAGAGGTGTACACATACCCCATGAAAACATAAAGGGAAAGGGTGAATGGACCAGATGCTCTCCGAGCCCTATCTATTACAAGCCAAGAGGTGTACACATACCCCATGAAAGCATAAAGGGGAAGGGGAAATGGACCAGATGCTCTCCGAGCCCTATCTATTACAAGCCAAGAGGTGTACACATACCCCATAAAAGTTAAATAAAAGTAAAAACAAGCAAATGCAGGCAAGGAGGTAAGGAAAGCGGAGTAGGCATGCATATTCACATAACACGTAGGAGCACGTAAGGCTAAATGAAGTGCAAAAGAAGGATAGAGTGTACCTCCCTTGAAGCAACGCCCTAACGCAGTGAAATTACTAACTTACCCTCCAAAATAATAAAGAGGTTAAGGTACCACTTAAATTATCAAATAATCACATGAAACAAAAATTAAATATGAAAAATGAAAGTTAAACACTAAATTGAGTCAACTAAAGTATTTACATAGACAAACCAACCATGTACAAAGCAATTATTGCAAGAGGGACATAATTAGAAGGACATGAAAATTCCTAAAAGAGAGTAAAATGAAATACCAAGATTGATGACTTAAGATGAGACCCATAAAAGTCAAATGCAAAAATGTGATTAGAACGCAAATCCAAGCTAAAAAATTCTATTAAACTTATTGAACCTCAAAGTGCATCCTAAAAACTCACTAAAACGTTTTACCCAAAATCATGTCAAAGCAAACCAAAAGCAATTAAGATTCTAGAACGGCAAGGTTAATCAAATAATTCAAGTAATTGAGCCATGGTAGAACTAAGGTAGTCATGGAAGTTACGTTGCCGTTGTTTTAGGACCTAATTGCAAGCACATGAAGTCATTCAAGTCCAAATGAAACGCTCAAGAGTCTCAAAGATTTCCAAACGATAGAATGCCAAACAACTGTTCAAATTGTAATAAACTTAGGACTCAATCGCGAACCAAGGACCCAAATGCAACCACTAATCTAATCAAACAAAGTCAATTGAGACATTTTAGGAATTTTGAAAGTCCCAGAGCCAAGGAAAGTCAAGCAAAAGTTAAAATTCAGCTATTTCATGATCCAATTGCAAGAATTTAGAGTATTGGTGGGCTTTTGTAGCATTACTGCAAAATCACAGGGATCCAATTGAAGAAATTATTCTATTTGTCGGGTCATAGTGGAACAGGGGGAGACTTGGGGATCAAAGTGCAATTTTCAGAGATTAATTCATGCAGTTTTCATGCAAGCTACGTGAAAATCAACATGAGAAACAACATTCTGCAGCAGAAATTTCTGCTGAAAGCTTTCGGCAACCCAGAAGACAACCGTGACTTTCATTCTTTCAACCTTAACACCATTTTGATCGAAAAATCTTCTAACCAACACATTAAAGCATGAATCTAACAACCAAACAAGCAGGTAAACCAAATTCAAAGTGAGTTTCTGCAATATTTTCTCTCATGTTTGTTCAAACGAAACCCAACTCAAATTCACATCTTATTTTCCAAAAAAAAAAAAAAAATCAGATCTCAAGTTCACATACATAGCTTTAACTAAGCTGCAAACTACATACCCCCCACCATCCAAACAGATAAAGACCTTAGAAAGATCTCATACTCGATGCAAAATTCTGGAAATATGCAAATACTTGAAGGATAAAGCTGCCGCAACTTTCATTTCAAGTAGCTAGCAATCTCAACACATTTTTTTTTTGTTTTTGATCAAAACTTTTCAGCCCAAACATCCCAAACTCAATCTAAGCAGCATGACATGCAACTTTAACATCAGAACAGACCCAAACATAAAGAAAAAGTCGCACAAATGTTGGAGAATTTTTATGGGAAAGGTTCGGCACTTCTAACTCATTCATTTTCCAGCAAAGCGTTGGAACATGATGCAAATGTTTTAAGCTCAGCATGCAAACTCAAAGTCAATCAATCACTGCCCCTTTCCACACCAAATTAACTATCAAAAGGATGGCCAAAAAACTTGGTGAAAGGTCATAGAGAAAAGAACAACAAAACAGGTGCAGCAATCTTTAATCAAAACGCAGCATATGTTCATGCCATTTTTGCTTAATCGAAATGTATAACCACGGAACCTTAGCACCTTAACTGATTTAGCCACTGATCAAAAATGGAAAAACCAAGAAAACATGAAACGAAACAACTGCAAAGAACTAAGGAAGAGCCTAGAAGTTGCAGCAACCAGTCGAAACCCACAAGCCTGTTGCAGCAGAAATTATTCTTCACCTTTCCAACTTATTCAAAGTGCGACAAACTATAAAATGCAGGGAAGATGTAAAGGAGGGGATCTACGGCAAGCATGCACATAATGCTCTGTCAAGTAACCAGCAATCCCAACACTTCAAACAACTAAAACAAAATCCAGCAGCCAAAAAAAAAACAAAACTGTCCGTGCTGCCGCAATAAACCGACAGCTTCTAACTTTGTTGCAGCGCACATTTCAAGTAAAACCCCAAGACTCTAACAACTTCAGGTTACGCAAATAAAGCCCAAAGATGCAGCCTTTAACTTACCAGATTGGAGAAAGTTAAAACCTTGGTGAAGATTATGTCAATGGTGATGGAAGGCACGGCAGTAGAAGGAGATAGCAGCAGACATGACAGCGCCTCCACTTCGGCAAATGTCGACGGTAGGATCCTCTGGTGTTGCGGCGGCTCTATGTTTCCCTTTTGCTAGGCAGCCGTCCTCTCTACCTCTGTTTCTTTCTTTTGCCGTTTTCCAGATTTTGCAGCCGCCACCCTGTTTGCTTCCCAATCTTTGCCTTTGGTGTTTTTCCTCCAGCTCGTTCAGAAATTATCTCCCTTTCTATCACTCTCTCTCAGTCGCCCCCTCACTCTTCTGTATGCCCCCTCTCTTTCAGTCTTTCTTTCACTCCTTCTCAACCTCTCCAAACCCCTAGCTGTAGCCGCCAACTTTCCCTCAGTAGGTTTCTTTTCTTTCGCTTGTGTTTCTCTCTTCCGAATCTCCCCCCGTGCGGCTGTAGCTTTCTTTTGCTATTTATATGGCACCTCCCTCACCCTAAACCTTCAGTCCTTCTTCTGCAATTTGCAGCCAAGGAGCTCCCCAAAGTCCATTTGCAAGCTGCGGCAAAAACGCAGCCTTCATGCTGCGCGTTTCTTCTTTTTCTTTTTCTTTTTTCTTTTTTTTTAACTTTAAACTTAATAAATACAGAAATGATAAAATATAAATAATAATAATAATAACAAATTGCCAAAACCATGTAATAATAATAAGAATGAAAACAAATAAAAAAAACAAACTAAATAAATAAATAAAAACAACAAAAATGTCCATTTTTCCAAATTTTCTTCATTTTTCCTTTTTTCTCTTCTTTTTTCAAAATAACTTAATAAAAATAACTAAAGTGCAAAAAGGTTGCATTTAAAGAAATAAATATATTTTTGTGAACAAATTTCCTTTTTCCCTTTTTTTTCATTTTCATTTTCATTTTTCTTTCAAGAAAGCATTGAATAAAAACAAAATGACTAAAACATATTTTTTTTGAATGCTTTTCTTTTTCTCTTTTTTTCTTTTTCAACAAATTCTATGATAAAACTTAAAAATAAAAATAAAACTGGAAACTAAAAACTAAAAATGAACACGACAAATAAAAACTAAAAAATGAAATTACACCAAAAATTTGGTGTCTACACTCGTAGTGCCTTTGGTGCCATTACCGCAAAAGGACGTCAAAACTGTTTTTCTGGTTTTGAGCTTAACTTTCATTTCCGGACTTTTCCCTAGCTTGACTTGTACTAGTACTGCTTGGAACTTGCTGAATGACTATTAGATGAACTTGTTGTTGTGTGTGTACCTTTGGGACTGGCTGAGGAAATAATGAAGCCTTGATGGCTGGAAAAGTTAGTAAATTCAGGGGAAGTGCTGTCCGAACTTTGAAGGGATTTGTTTGCATTGGGTTTGTGATCTAAGACTTGGATTTGAGCAAGGCAATATTATATGATGGATGATTTCTGAGCCATGGAGGTGAGTGACCCTAAACTTTTTCCAAAGTACTTGTGAAATGTTTCTTACATTATTTACTTTTGAACTGTTTCCAAAGCTACTTTTGAACTGTTTTCTTGCATATCATGCGTGCTTATATGAAAGTGTTCCTTGTTTGATATATTTCCTTGACTTCATGACTTGTATTTACGTGCTTTGAATGATTTCCAAAACGAGCTTTCTAGGCGAGTGTGTATTTTATCGCACTCGACCTAAATCAATGTGAAATTTTCATGATTAATGATTAAATGCTACTTGCGCATGAATGTAAGCCTTTTGAGATGAACTGGCCATTGCTCCTTGTTACCGGTCGTCTCGAGCCAGAAGCAGACTCGGTCGGGCGACTAGGAACTTGGGTGAACGTTTGGTATACTCGAGTATTACCTTTGAAGGTTGGTGGAGGTTGGTGGAAAATAATGCAATTTCAACTGAAGGACAGGAGAACGAATGTATCCTTTGCACGAATGTTACTATCGGTTTCCATTGTACATGTTTCTTGAATTATTGATACTCCATATTTAATGTTTTGTAAATGTTGAAATTGTTTCTGGACTTATCATTTGATTTGAATTGAACATCATTGAAATGGACTATGGTTAAACCGATTTGATTACTGATTTTACTTGTTACTCGCTGAGCTTCTAGCTCACCCCAAAAATGTTTTATTCCCCTCCACAGGGCTCAAGGCGAAGGCAGGACTTGTTGTGCTTATTCACGTGAATGGATGGCCTTTATGTTGTACAATTTGGATTTGGAATCATTTTATGTATAGTTGGGAATTGTTTCCGCTTCGCTTATGACATGTAATTTTTGGAGAATTTGATGTATATTGGTGTGAGAACCCATAATTGCCCTAATAATTTTCCTAGGGTTTTTCCCCTTTAATTGCATGTTTTCTGCATTTTCTGGCTTAGAAATATTTTCCTGGTGAATTTTATGAGTAATTATAGTTTTTAGATGATTTTTCTAGCATTGGGTAGTTGTTGAAAAATTAAGAATATATGTTGGACGTGGGACCCACTAGTGCGAAAAGTTCAGAAAATTCGGCCAATTAGGTTAAATTCCGGATACTGTGTAAAATTTATCGGGTGTTAAGAGATAAGTAGAGTGTGTGAAATGATTGATGTGAGAGAGAAAAGAAAGGATAGGAATGCATTTATTGTAGTGCCACATGTCACCATGATATTGGTTAGGACTTAAGACTACTATTCATGGTTTTGACCTTTTGACTTATGGATTAAATATCTTCAAAATTCACAAAAAAATTACCATTTTTCACCTCTTGATGGCCGGCCCTCTCTAGCAAGAAGAAAGACAAAAATCTTCAACATCTTGGCAAATTCCTAGCTCAAATCATCCAAACTACTTGCCTAAATTAGTTTTTACTCCATAAAATCCTTCCACTTGGTGTTAGTGAGTGTTTTGGTGAAGCTTTTTGGAGAACTTAAGGTGTCCAACATCTTCCTCTCTCTTGTTTACTTGGTAAGTAGTGATTGACTATCCTCTTACACCTAATGATGTTGAATTTATGCCTAATGGTGGCTATTGTGTTAGAAATTGTGGTTTATTTCTTGGTTTGAAGTGATTTGGTTAAGTTTTTATTTTTTTGAGGAATTTTCTGGTTTTATGTGATCTTGATGGTGTGGTTGTTTTTGATGGTTGGTAATAAGGGGCTATGGCTCTAGTAGGTGCATATGATAGGAAATTGCAATCAATTTTGGGTTTGGATTGAAATGAGAAAAGTTAGGGTTGATAACCCCCAATTCTGTCCGGTTTTGGATCATATGGTTAGAGGCCGAATTGGCCTTTGCTTAAAACATGAAAGTTGTAGGTATTGATGTGTTTGAGATGCCTGTAAAATTTCAGGTCATTTGGACTAGTGTAGAGTGAGATATGTCGTTTTTACTGTTGCTGTTCTGGGTGATCAGAATGTGAGAACTGCGATTGTAATTGTCTGTTTTGACTGGAATTTCTTTGGATTTTGTTGTTGGTGTCTTCTGATGAAATGTAGCTTGATGTCTTAGCTATCATATTCCTTTGGAAGCAATGCATTTGGACCTGTATAGACTGAATTGGACTGATTACAGTTTTGTGTGATTTGGGAACCTGCAATTACGGTTCTGGGTTGGTTTTCTGCATTTTTGACCTAGTTGTGCTAGGATTTGGACTGAGTGGCCTTCTACATTGTTCTAGCCCTGTCTCTTAGCTTCGCGATGGTGGATCTTACACCCTCATCCGATACTCGTAGTGAAATTTGTGCCATTACCGCATTAGGAGGCCAAAACTGTTTTTGTTGTTGGGTCAAATGAGTTACATTTCCTGATTTTCTGGTTTGCTATAATGCTTGTATATGTTTGCAAAACCCTATTGGGGTTGTGATTGGCATTGTTTTGTGACTCGTTATCGAGTCTCATTGCATTTGTTTACGCGTTCTAGGGCGTGACGGTGGTTCACGACATTCTCCTGACGGAAGTGCATGAAATAGCACTGAATTGATTGGTGAGTATACTACTCACTTAAATGTTACAATGTGGCTTTGGTATATGTGAATTTGATGCCTTGACGGCTAATATGGCTATTGAAAATGATTGAGGTGAGGGTGTACTTGACCGCTCTCACCCCCTTGTGATTCCATTCAGGACTGTTTACCGTTTTACTGAAATACTGCACTTGCTATATGAGATATTGAATTCCATTCATGGAAAACTGATTTGGTGTCGTTTGGACGAATGTCCAACGGCCTTACTGTATTACTGAGCTCAACCCCGTAGGTAGTCAATTGGATCGAGCCGGCGAGGGCTTGGTCGTGAATATTGACGTGCCACGAGGACTGTACTGGGGAATCTTGTAGTAATGAGACTCTTGGTTCCGGTATACTCGAGTATTACCAAAATGACTGATTGGAGTGCGGGCCCGGTTGGGGTATGTTTGGTGGAAGGAATGGAGTGAAGTGAGGTCTACGGTCGGGTATTCTTAAACATTGACGGAGGGTCAATGAGATTGGATCAAGAATGTAAGCGTGGAAATGGGCTCTTGAGAGCCATCCGTATCCTTTTACCGACTTGTTTTAATTCTTAATTGTGTACTCGAAATGAAAGATTATGCTTATATGATCCTTGTGCTTATGTGGTAGTAACTCACTGGGCTTAAGCTCATTCCATTCCATTTGTTTTCCTTACAGGAAAATGACCACTTTTGGAAAGGTTATACTTGTTGGTTGTCAAGTTGAGCTCATGTAAATGCATCTTTTGGATAGCTCTTCGAATGAAACCCTAATGTGTATTGGGTTCACTTTCTTTTGATTGGCAAACCGAACATGTATATTCGTAGTGAATGATTTTTGATATGCCGTTTTGGCTTGAAAATGTTACATTTCAATGTGTGTATGTTTGGTTGATATTTGGTTGAATTTTGGATCAACTCGTATTTCAAACGGCGAAAGAAAAATTTTGGCTACTCTCGGCCTAGTATCTGGATTCTGACGTGTCCAGCACTATTCATCTTCGGCTTCGAATTTCATTTTTATTTATTTTGTGATTTTGACATATTTGCGCACGTTGGTATGTTCCGGAACGTAATAGATCGACGTAAACTGATCCGTTAGTCCTGGCGAGAGCTGGGCAGGCAGTCCGCTAACCCCTTTGGTTCGCCTTAGGGGAAAGTGGGGCTGTTACAATTGGAGATTTATATTGTAATATTTGAGGTTTATTCTTGTAATTCATTTGAGGATTGTAGTGAACGACTGAGTCCCGGCGAGAGCTGGGCAGGCGGTCCGCCGAACCCTCTGGTTCGCCTTAGGGGGAGGTGGGGCTGTTACAATTGGTATCAGAGCTTAGGCTTCAGATCTCTGTAGTGTATCCTAGGCTTGAAGTTTAGGATGCCGGACTGTGGGTTTGATTTGACTCTTTGAGAGATTTTTGCGGATGTCTTTGACTTGATTGGTACAAGAGGGAATGTCGAGGACGACATTCTTTAAGGAGGGGAGATTGTGACGCCCCGAAAAAAAAATGAGTTTGAGAACCCGGAAATTTTCTAATTTTCTAGGGTTTATTTTTTTAAACGCCCGCCTTTTCTACATTTTCTTGATTAGAAAAATTCCCCAGATAAAGTTATGAGCAAAGATAGTTTTAAAATGATTTTTCTAGTATCGGTTAGTTTTTGAGAAATTAAAAGCGTATTTTTGGACGTGGGACCCGCAAGTGCGGTAAACGCAATATATTTTTGACAACTTGTTGGATTTTTGTATTAAGTGATATTATTGTACAATGTGTTAAGATATTTGTATTGGAGAGACAAAAAGATAAGTTTTAAACCTAAAGGTGACAAGTGTCACTTTCTTACTCAAGGGTGGACTTTGACCATTTTACTACCTTTACTAATTGATTAAAAACTTGACCCAAAATTCATCTTCTTCATAAGCTCCTTGGTCGAACCTCTTGGAGACAAAAAGAGAGAAAAGCTTCCAATTTCTTCCTTCTATTTCTTGCCTAATCTCACAAACCAACCGTTAAAACCGTGATTTGCTCCATAAAAACCTTTCTCTTGGTGGTATTAAGGTGTGTGGTGAAGTGGTTTGAGAAGCAAAGGTGCTAAGTTGGGTCTTTCCTTGGGTTTGCATGGTAAGTGACTAAGGAACCTTTCCTTTGATCTTGATAATGTTCAATTAGTGATTGGTGGTGGTTGAATAAGTGATTTTATGGATGATTTCATGATTTAGGTTGAAATTAGTGAAGTTTTATATTTAATTAGGATTTTTCTGTTCTCATATGATTGTTATTATGTGGTTATGTTTGATGATTGGAAATGATAGTTGATGATTCTAGAAGGTGGAAAAAGTGGAAGATTGCAAGTAAATTCTGTTTTGGAAGAAATCTGGAAAATTAGGGTTCTTGGTTCTTCATTCTGTCCGAAATTTTTGGTCCTAGTTAGAGGCCGAATTGGCCTTGGCTTAAAACATGAAAGGTGTAGGTATTGATATTTTAAAGGTGCCTGTAAAATTTCAGGGCAATTGGAGTAGTGTAGAATGAGATAAGCCGAATTTACTGTTGCTGTTCTGGGTTCATCAAGATGTAAGAACTGCGTCTGAAATGGGTTGTTTTGACTGGAATTTTTTTGGATTTGGGTGTTGAGGTCTTCTGATGAAATGTATCTTGATGTCCTAGCTACCATATGCCTTTGGAATTTCTGCATTTGGACCTGTTTAGACTGAGTTGTACTGATTACAGCATAGTGTAATTTGTAAACCTGCAAGTACGGTTCTGGTTTGTTATTTGGCATATTTGACTTAGTTGTGCTGGGATTTGGACTGAGTGACCTTCTACATTGTTGTATCCCTGGTTCTTAGCTTCGAAACGGTGGGTCTTGGACCTCCATCCGATACTCGTAGTGCCTTTGGTGCCATTACCGCAAAAGGACGTCAAAACTGTTTTTCTGGTTTTGAGCTTAACTTTCATTTCCGGACTTTTCCCCAGCTTGACTTGTACTAGTACTGCTTGGAACTTGCTGAATGACTATTAGATGAACTTGTTGTTGTGTGTGTACCTTTGGGACTGGCTGAGGAAATAATGAAGCCTTGATGGCTGGAAAAGTTAGTAAATTCAGGGGAAGTGCTGTCCGAACTTTGAAGGGATTTGTTTGCATTGGGTTTGTGATCTAAGACTTGGATTTGAGCAAGGCAATATTATATGATGGATGATTTCTGAGCCATGGAGGTGAGTGACCCTAAACTTTTTCCAAAGTACTTGTGAAATGTTTCTTACATTATTTACTTTTGAACTGTTTCCAAAGCTACTTTTGAACTGTTTTCTTGCATATCATGCGTGCTTATATGAAAGTGTTCCTTGTTTGATATATTTCCTTGACTTCATGACTTGTATTTACGTGCTTTGAATGATTTCCAAAACGAGCTTTCTAGGCGAGTGTGTATTTTATCGCACTCGACCTAAATCAATGTGAAATTTTCATGATTAATGATTAAATGCTACTTGCGCATGAATGTAAGCCTTTTGAGATGAACTGGCCATTGCTCCTTGTTACCGGTCGTCTCGAGCCAGAAGCAGACTCGGTCGGGCGACTAGGAACTTGGGTGAACGTTTGGTATACTCGAGTATTACCTTTGAAGGTTGGTGGAGGTTGGTGGAAAATAATGCAATTTCAACTGAAGGACAGGAGAACGAATGTATCCTTTGCACGAATGTTACTATCGGTTTCCATTGTACATGTTTCTTGAATTATTGATACTCCATATTTAATGTTTTGTAAATGTTGAAATTGTTTCTGGACTTATCATTTGATTTGAATTGAACATCATTGAAATGGACTATGGTTAAACCGATTTGATTACTGATTTTACTTGTTACTCGCTGAGCTTCTAGCTCACCCCAAAAATGTTTTATTCCCCTCCACAGGGCTCAAGGCGAAGGCAGGACTTGTTGTGCTTATTCACGTGAATGGATGGCCTTTATGTTGTACAATTTGGATTTGGAATCATTTTATGTATAGTTGGGAATTGTTTCCGCTTCGCTTATGACATGTAATTTTTGGAGAATTTGATGTATATTGGTGTGAGAACCCATAATTGCCCTAATAATTTTCCTAGGGTTTTTCCCCTTTAATTGCATGTTTTCTGCATTTTCTGGCTTAGAAATATTTTCCTGGTGAATTTTATGAGTAATTATAGTTTTTAGATGATTTTTCTAGCATTGGGTAGTTGTTGAAAAATTAAGAATATATGTTGGACGTGGGACCCACTAGTGCGAAAAGTTCAGAAAATTCGGCCAATTAGGTTAAATTCCGGATACTGTGTAAAATTTATCGGGTGTTAAGAGATAAGTAGAGTGTGTGAAATGATTGATGTGAGAGAGAAAAGAAAGGATAGGAATGCATTTATTGTAGTGCCACATGTCACCATGATATTGGTTAGGACTTAAGACTACTATTCATGGTTTTGACCTTTTGACTTATGGATTAAATATCTTCAAAATTCACAAAAAAATTACCATTTTTCACCTCTTGATGGCCGGCCCTCTCTAGCAAGAAGAAAGACAAAAATCTTCAACATCTTGGCAAATTCCTAGCTCAAATCATCCAAACTACTTGCCTAAATTAGTTTTTACTCCATAAAATCCTTCCACTTGGTGTTAGTGAGTGTTTTGGTGAAGCTTTTTGGAGAACTTAAGGTGTCCAACATCTTCCTCTCTCTTGTTTACTTGGTAAGTAGTGATTGACTATCCTCTTACACCTAATGATGTTGAATTTATGCCTAATGGTGGCTATTGTGTTAGAAATTGTGGTTTATTTCTTGGTTTGAAGTGATTTGGTTAAGTTTTTATTTTTTTGATGAATTTTCTGGTTTTATGTGATCTTGATGGTGTGGTTGTTTTTGATGGTTGGTAATAAGGGGCTATGGCTCTAGTAGGTGCATATGATAGGAAATTGCAATCAATTTTGGGTTTGGATTGAAATGAGAAAAGTTAGGGTTGATAACCCCCAATTCTGTCCGGTTTTGGATCATATGGTTAGAGGCCGAATTGGCCTTTGCTTAAAACATGAAAGTTGTAGGTATTGATGTGTTTGAGATGCCTGTAAAATTTCAGGTCATTTGGACTAGTGTAGAGTGAGATATGTCGTTTTTACTGTTGCTGTTCTGGGTGATCAGAATGTGAGAACTGCGATTGTAATTGTCTGTTTTGACTGGAATTTCTTTGGATTTTGTTGTTGGTGTCTTCTGATGAAATGTAGCTTGATGTCTTAGCTATCATATTCCTTTGGAAGCAATGCATTTGGACCTGTATAGACTGAATTGGACTGATTACAGTTTTGTGTGATTTGGGAACCTGCAATTACGGTTCTGGGTTGGTTTTCTGCATTTTTGACCTAGTTGTGCTAGGATTTGGACTGAGTGGCCTTCTACATTGTTCTAGCCCTGTCTCTTAGCTTCGCGATGGTGGATCTTACACCCTCATCCGATACTCGTAGTGAAATTTGTGCCATTACCGCATTAGGAGGCCAAAACTGTTTTTGTTGTTGGGTCAAATGAGTTACATTTCCTGATTTTCTGGTTTGCTATAATGCTTGTATATGTTTGCAAAACCCTATTGGGGTTGTGATTGGCATTGTTTTGTGACTCGTTATCGAGTATCATTGCATTTGTTTACGCGTTCTAGGGCGTGACGGTGGTTCACGACATTCTCCTGACGGAAGTGCATGAAATAGCACTGAATTGATTGGTGAGTATACTACTCACTTAAATGTTACAATGTGGCTTTGGTATATGTGAATTTGATGCCTTGACGGCTAATATGGCTATTGAAAATGATTGAGGTGAGGGTGTACTTGACCGCCCTCACCCCCTTGTGATTCCATTCAGGACTGTTTACCGTTTTACTGAAATACTGCACTTGCTATATGAGATATTGAATTCCATTCATGGAAAACTGATTTGGTGTCGTTTGGACGAATGTCCAACGGCCTTACTGTATTACTGAGCTCAACCCCGTAGGTAGTCAATTGGATCGAGCCGGCGAGGGCTTGGTCGTGAATATTGACGTGCCACGAGGACTGTACTGGGGAATCTTGTAGTAATGAGACTCTTGGTTCCGGTATACTCGAGTATTACCAAAATGACTGATTGGAGTGCGGGCCCGGTTGGGGTATGTTTGGTGGAAGGAATGGAGTGAAGTGAGGTCTACGGTCGGGTATTCTTAAACATTGACGGAGGGTCAATGAGATTGGATCAAGAATGTAAGCGTGGAAATGGGCTCTTGAGAGCCATCCGTATCCTTTTACCGACTTGTTTTAATTCTTAATTGTGTACTCGAAATGAAAGATTATGCTTATATGATCCTTGTGCTTATGTGGTAGTAACTCACTGGGCTTAAGCTCATTCCATTCCATTTGTTTTCCTTACAGGAAAATGACCACTTTTGGAAAGGTTATACTTGTTGGTTGTCAAGTTGAGCTCATGTAAATGCATCTTTTGGATAGCTCTTCGAATGAAACCCTAATGTGTATTGGGTTCACTTTCTTTTGATTGGCAAACCGAACATGTATATTCGTAGTGAATGATTTTTGATATGCCGTTTTGGCTTGAAAATGTTACATTTCAATGTGTGTATGTTTGGTTGATATTTGGTTGAATTTTGGATCAACTCGTATTTCAAACGGCGAAAGAAAAATTTTGGCTACTCTCGGCCTAGTATCTGGATTCTGACGTGTCCAGCACTATTCATCTTCGGCTTCGAATTTCATTTTTATTTATTTTGTGATTTTGACATATTTGCGCACGTTGGTATGTTCCGGAACGTAATAGATCGACGTAAACTGATCCGTTAGTCCTGGCGAGAGCTGGGCAGGCAGTCCGCTAACCCCTTTGGTTCGCCTTAGGGGAAAGTGGGGCTGTTACAATTGGAGATTTATATTGTAATATTTGAGGTTATTCTTGTAATTCATTTGAGGATTGTAGTGAACGACTGAGTCCCGGCGAGAGCTGGGCAGGCGGTCCGCCGAACCCTCTGGTTCGCCTTAGGGGGAGGTGGGGCTGTTACAATTGGTATCAGAGCTTAGGCTTCAGATCTCTGTAGTGTATCCTAGGCTTGAAGTTTAGGATGCCGGACTGTGGGTTTGATTTGACTCTTGAGAGATTTTTGCGGGATGTCTTGACTTGATTGGTACAAGAGGGAATGTCGAGGACGACATTCTTTTAAGGAGGGGAGATTGTGACGCCCCGAAAAAAAAATGAGTTTGAGAACCCGGAAATTTTCTAATTTTCTAGGGTTTATTTTTTTAAACGCCCGCCTTTTCTACATTTTCTTGATTAGAAAAATTCCCCAGATAAAAGTTATGAGCAAAGATAGTTTTAAAATGATTTTTCTAGTATCGGTTAGTTTTTGAGAAATTAAAAGCGTATTTTGGACGTGGGACCCGCAAGTGCGGTAAACGCAATATATTTTTGACAACTTGTTGGATTTTTGTATTAAGTGATATTATTGTACAATGTGTTAAGATATTTGTATTGGAGAGACAAAAAGATAAGTTTTAAACCTAAAGGTGACAAGTGTCACTTTCTTACTCAAGGGTGGACTTTGACCATTTTACTACCTTTACTAATTGATTAAAAACTTGACCCAAAATTCATCTTCTTCATAAGCTCCTTGGTCGAACCTCTTGGAGACAAAAAGAGAGAAAAGCTTCCAATTTCTTCCTTCTATTTCTTGCCTAATCTCACAAACCAACCGTTAAAACCGTGATTTGCTCCATAAAAACCTTTCTCTTGGTGGTATTAAGGTGTGTGGTGAAGTGGTTTGAGAAGCAAAGGTGCTAAGTTGGGTCTTTCCTTGGGTTTGCATGGTAAGTGACTAAGGAACCTTTCCTTTGATCTTGATAATGTTCAATTAGTGATTGGTGGTGGTTGAATAAGTGATTTTATGGATGATTTCATGATTTAGGTTGAAATTAGTGAAGTTTTATATTTAATTAGGATTTTTCTGTTCTCATATGATTGTTATTATGTGGTTATGTTTGATGATTGGAAATGATAGTTGATGATTCTAGAAGGTGGAAAAAGTGGAAGATTGCAAGTAAATTCTGTTTTGGAAGAAATCTGGAAAATTAGGGTTCTTGGTTCTTCATTCTGTCCGAAATTTTTGGTCCTAGTTAGAGGCCGAATTGGCCTTGGCTTAAAACATGAAAGGTGTAGGTATTGATATTTTAAAGGTGCCTGTAAAATTTCAGGGCAATTGGAGTAGTGTAGAATGAGATAAGCCGAATTTACTGTTGCTGTTCTGGGTTCATCAAGATGTAAGAACTGCGTCTGAAATGGGTTGTTTTGACTGGAATTTTTTTGGATTTGGGTGTTGAGGTCTTCTGATGAAATGTATCTTGATGTCCTAGCTACCATATGCCTTTGGAATTTCTGCATTTGGACCTGTTTAGACTGAGTTGTACTGATTACAGCATAGTGTAATTTGTAAACCTGCAAGTACGGTTCTGGTTTGTTATTTGGCATATTTGACTTAGTTGTGCTGGGATTTGGACTGAGTGACCTTCTACATTGTTGTATCCCTGGTTCTTAGCTTCGAAACGGTGGGTCTTGGACCTCCATCCGATACTCGTAGTGCCTTTGGTGCCATTACCGCAAAAGGACGTCAAAACTGTTTTTCTGGTTTTGAGCTTAACTTTCATTTCCGGACTTTTCCCCAGCTTGACTTGTACTAGTACTGCTTGGAACTTGCTGAATGACTATTAGATGAACTTGTTGTTGTGTGTGTACCTTTGGGACTGGCTGAGGAAATAATGAAGCCTTGATGGCTGGAAAAGTTAGTAAATTCAGGGGAAGTGCTGTCCGAACTTTGAAGGGATTTGTTTGCATTGGGTTTGTGATCTAAGACTTGGATTTGAGCAAGGCAATATTATATGATGGATGATTTCTGAGCCATGGAGGTGAGTGACCCTAAACTTTTTCCAAAGTACTTGTGAAATGTTTCTTACATTATTTACTTTTGAACTGTTTCCAAAGCTACTTTTGAACTGTTTTCTTGCATATCATGCGTGCTTATATGAAAGTGTTCCTTGTTTGATATATTTCCTTGACTTCATGACTTGTATTTACGTGCTTTGAATGATTTCCAAAACGAGCTTTCTAGGCGAGTGTGTATTTTATCGCACTCGACCTAAATCAATGTGAAATTTTCATGATTAATGATTAAATGCTACTTGCGCATGAATGTAAGCCTTTTGAGATGAACTGGCCATTGCTCCTTGTTACCGGTCGTCTCGAGCCAGAAGCAGACTCGGTCGGGCGACTAGGAACTTGGGTGAACGTTTGGTATACTCGAGTATTACCTTTGAAGGTTGGTGGAGGTTGGTGGAAAATAATGCAATTTCAAATGAAGGACAGGAGAACGAATGTATCCTTTGCACGAATGTTACTATCGGTTTCCATTGTACATGTTTCTTGAATTATTGATACTCCATATTTAATGTTTTGTAAATGTTGAAATTGTTTCTGGACTTATCATTTGATTTGAATTGAACATCATTGAAATGAACTATGGTTAAACCGATTTGATTACTGATTTTACTGGTTACTCGCTGAGCTTCTAGCTCACCCCAAAAATGTTTTATTCCCCTCCACAGGGCTCAAGGCGAAGGCAGGACTTGTTGTGCTTATTCACGTGAATGGATGGCCTTTATGTTGTACAATTTGGATTTGGAATCATTTTATGTATAGTTGGGAATTGTTTCCGCTTCGCTTATGACATGTAATTTTTGGAGAATTTGATTTATATTGGAGATTTATATTGTAATATTTGAGGTTTATTCTTGTAATTCATTTGAGGATTGTAGTGAACGACTGAGTCCCGGCGAGAGCTGGGCAGGCGGTCCGCCGAACCCTCTGGTTCGCCTTAGGGGAGGTGGGGCTGTTACAATTTGAAAACTATATTCACTTATAAAAATGTATAGAAAATTAATATATTGAAGAAAAGTATAAATTTATAGCCAAGGAAATAAAATAATGTCTAGAAAACATATAAAAAATTTTCAGGTTCTCACAGTAGGGCTACTAACTCGTCAGGGAATACATCTGGATATTCCTTTACTATGTGCACATCCTCTACCTTCAATTTATCGGTGGGGGTATTGATTAGAAAGGCTAAGAACCTTTACGCCCCACTACTTAGCAGTTTTCTAGCCCGAATGCCCGAGATCATGACGGATGATGCTGACATTCCCCTTATATCTAACCTTAAGGTCGCCTCCCCAGGAATGCGGAACTCTACCACCTTCTTCTTACAATCTAATTGAGCATTATACCTGGCTAACCAGTCCATGCCCAAGATCACGTCGTACCCCTTAATGGACAGGCTTATCAAATTTCCTAGCAATTTTCTCTCTCCTACCCAAACCTCGCAGTCCTTATAAACCATGCTAGTGATCAAACGATGGTCCCCAGTGAGGGTACTAACTTCTAGGTCATAAGGTAAACTAGCAGGCTTGATATCAATACCACACATGAAATTAGGGTTAACAAAGGAATGGGTGGCACCGGGATCTACTAAGACCTTCGCAAATCGGTGAAATACAGGGATCGTATACAACCTCGAAAGAGTCTGGGACCTGTTGGGGCTTTAGCGAGTACACTCGAGCTGACACCTTGGGTTTCGTCCCGTCCATCTTAACTGGTCCAGAACTGGTCCTTGGCGGGGGTTGATTTCCCTTTCCATCTTGCTTTAAAATCGGGCAGGTGGCGAGCTGGTGGTCTGCGCTTCCGCAACGCAGGCACTTTCCCTCCTTCTTTCAGCAGTTGTCCTCTGCGTGATTTGTCTTTCCGCAATACCCGCAGGGTCCACGGGATGCATAACCTGAACCTCTCTGGAAACCTCCTCCTTGGCCACTCCCAACTGGGCCACCTCTTAGCTGAGCCCCTCTACCTACGCCCGGCTGCCTTCCACCTCCGGCTCCCCGTCCAAACTTGGGAGGCGTACTCTTATCCCCCTGCCCCGAGCTACTACCAGGGAACCCTCGCTTTTTAGCTTGGAAGTTTCTCACCTGTAGCCTAGCATTCTCTACTCGTTGCGCCTTCTCTACGGCATCGCTGAAGGCGTTAATTTGGGCTACGGCTAGATCTTTCTGGATCTCCACATTCAGACCCTGGACGAATCGCCGTATTCTTCGTTGCTCGGTCACGATGAGTTCGGGCGCAAATTTAGACAGCCGAGTGAATTGGCTCTCGTACTCGGCCACTGTCTGGGTTCCTTGACGAAGCCGGATAAATTCATCCTCCTTTCGTTCCTGAACTAAAGGAGGGAAGAATTTAGCGTTGAACTCCCGCATAAAGTTCACCCAGGTCCTGGGCGTTTGCTCTCGATCCCACTTTTGTCCTATTACGTTCCACCAGGAACGGGCCGCCCCTTCCAGTTGGAAGACAGCAAAAGTCACCTGTCGTCCATTCGTATAGTGCAGGGCAGCAAAGATATCACCATTTTCTCTAGCCACCTTTCGGCTACATCTGGATCGGGTCCCCCAATAAACTTTGGTGGGGCAAACTTCTGGAACCTCTCGAGGGCCCGGTCCTCGCTCTCCACGTGATTACCAGGGTTCCCAGGGTTGGGGTTAGGGTTTTGACCCTGTTGGTGCACCACTTGGGCTAGCAAATCGGTCATTTGCTGCATGGCAACAGCTATTTGGACATTGGGGTCAACCCTAGGTTCAGGGTTTGGTTCAGACGAGGTTTCCCCAGTGCCCCTTTCAGACGTGGGTTGCCTACTCCCGCGTCCACGGTCTCGACCACTATGAGTGCCCTCCATCGATCTAAGTCAATCTAGGGTAAAATAAGTATAATGTTAAAGGGTACATAACCCCTATACTTAATAATAACATGAACAATTAACCAAAACAACTACCTCATAGGGCATTTAAACACATAACACATATACATATAACACATAATAGGATCCAACAGTTATACAAAAACAGGCAGTCAAGTACATACAAAAGTCATCCCATGAAACAAAAGGGGTCCTCCAAAAGACAATAGACAGAGTTAGGCCAAAGCAGCTAACTAAGAGCCTTTCCTAACTATTCCCTTCATGGGATCAAAAGTGGTTCAAAAGAGTTCTAGCCTAGTTCCCTACGGAGGCCACAGACTCTCCCCCTTGGCTAGAACTAGGGGTACTCCCTTCACTAGGTGTGTCGTCACTCGGGGCCTCCACTTGCGCGTTGGCGCCAATCACACCTTGGATTAGCACCTCGCACTCATTAATAATGCCGCCGGAACGGTCTCTAACTTCCCGGACGACGTTAGTAAGACGAGTGTTCACCACTTACAACTGTTCCCTCAGAGCATTCGTTCGCTCTTGCTCCATAACTATGTCTCCTTGGAGCTCTCCAATCCGGTCAGCCTACATCCTTATGACGCCCCTCAACCTAAGCGCCTCAGTGTGATCCCTGGCGGCGGCACTCCTAAGTCTCCTCCTCTCGTCTAGCACCGTCACAACCACATGATCAGCATAAGAGTAATGCTGGCAACGCCTACAGCGTCGGGTCCGGCTCGCAGTATACGAAAGCCGGATCGGACCTCCTGGCCTCTCCTGGTAATCAATGACTCGTGGCCGCCTCTGAGGTGGCTCACTTCCGCCCTCTCCGCTTGCTCCAGCCATGGCCTACAAGAATAGCATAAAGGGTTCATCTCTTAGACAACGTAAGCATAATCACACTTAACGGTACCTTAACACTTCCCTCACAGATCCTAAGGAACAAAATTTCAAACTTGTCTAGGTCATTTCTAACTTGGGCTCTGATACCACCTGTGACAGCCCCACCATCCCCTAAGGCGTACCAAAGGGGTTAGCGGACTGCCTGCCCAACTCTCGCCAGGACTACTCTGACACTTATAAACAATCTAAAACGTTCTGAAAGGTAATAGAGCGCTCAAACGATTCAAAATTCGTAAAACGAAAATGAAAAATGGAGCCGCATAGGAACAGTGCCCGAAACCCAATCAATCACCATCAAATCATATAAACCTTGGAATTTGACATTTACAAACCAAAATAACACATGAACATAGCCAACCACGTTTATACACATATGGTTTCAAATTTACAACCCAGAAGGAAAGGTTAAGTCAAAATACACTTAAAGTTTTTCAACCATCGAGGAGCTAGACAAAAGAATATTAAACTAGCTCAACTCAGCTTCAAAATCACAGTTCCCCAAACGGTATTCATATCCCTGTAAGGAAAACAAAGGCAATGGAGTGAGCTTTCGTCCAATGAGGTACCATCACTCAAGTAACAAAGTTCATATAAGCACAAAGGTACTCAATCCAAATAAATTCAATAAGTGAGTCAACGAGCACCCCATTTCAATAAAGATATGTAAAAGGATACGGTCGGCTCTCAAGAGCCCTTTTTCTCGCTTGCCGTACTTGATCTTGCCCCGTTGACCCTCCGTCAACGCTTAAGGAGGAACCAATACCGTAGACTCCACTTTCTCCAATTTCCTTCCACCTCACATACCTCTACCGGGCCCGAACTCCAATCAGTTCACAATGGTAATACTCGAGTATAACGGAATCAAGAGTCTCGTACCCAATGATTCCATAGAAACAGTCCCCATGGCTTGTCCATCTCCCCGACCAAGCCCTTGCTGGCTCGAGTCAATCGACCGCCGATGGGGTTGAGCTCAGAGTCAACAGTAAGAGTCGTTGGATACACGTCCAAACGACACCAGTTCAAGTAAATTCAAGAGACATTCAATCGATACAGTAAACAGTTACATAAGCCATAGAGTGCGAGAGTGATAAAGTACACCCTCAACTCAATCAATCTCAACAGTACACACAAACGTTCAAATCACATATTTCAAGTATAATAAAGCCATAAAGTAACAATCATGTGAGTAGTACACTCACCAATCAAGCAATGGAAGATTTCACAAATTTCAGTCCAACGAGCGCCTTGGGTCACCGGCACTCCCTAAATCATTCAAGAAAACACAATGAGACTCGAATACGAGTCATAAACCCAAACCACATATCACTAATGTAAAGCCATAAGACTTGAAAGTAATATAAAAAACACTTGGGCTAAGGGTTTAGACAACCTAAGGTCCCTCATTAACCCTAAGGTCCCTTATTAACCCTTAAAGCAACCCAATTCCAAGAAAGCATGGGGACCTAAAATTTGGACAGCATTTCCCCTTAAAATTTCAGATTTCCAACCTATAATCAATCACTTATATTTCTCAAACACAACCACAGTTATCATTGTAAGTCATAGGCTACTCAATGCAACTTATTAGGGTCACAATACCCTTTAAACAAAGCCAATTCAAGAGTTCTATGGCAACCCAATAAAAGCCCCAATCACAACCCTAAATCTGAAATTTTCCGTACAAAGTGGAAATTTTCCGCAAATAACCACAACTTACGCATCAAAGTTTCATTCTAGACCATTCCAAGCCATCATCCATGGCCAACCAATATTAAACATGTAAAAACAGAAAAATCATGAATAATTATGAAAATTCACCAATCTCTACCAAAAGTCACAAAATCTTTCACAAAACCAACTCTATGACTAACACAAGTCATTAATTTCACATTATCAAAACCAAAGAAGGAATTCCTTAACTACTCACCTTGCAACCTCAAGAAAAGAACCAACTTAGCACCACTTTCTTCCAAACCACTTCACCAACAACCTCACTACAACTAAACTAAGGGTTTTTATGGAGAAATCTCAAGTTTAATCGGTTGGATTGCAAGATTGAGCAAGATTGAGAGCAAAAGAGTTGAAGGTTTCTTTTCTTTTCTTTCTAGAGAGAGCCGGCCAAAGAAGCTTGAAATGAAGATAATTTTTGGGTCAATTTTGATTAATTGGTAAAGTTAATGAATAGTAGTTAAAGTCCAAGATTAAATCACAAAGTGACACTTGTCACCTTTTTTGTTTATAGCTATCCCTTTGTCTCTCTAATACTAATCCATCTATGTAACCTCTAATTATCTCTTAACACCTAGAAAATTAATCCCAGTATACCAAACTTAACCTAATTGGCCAAATTTTACCGTACTTTCCGCACTTGCGGGTCCCACATCCGGTATACGCTCTTAATTTCTCGAAAACTAACTGATACTAGAAAAATAATTTAAAAACCAGAATCGATTAATGTATGCTTGGGAGCAACCAAGTCATATCTTACGCTTACCACTTTCAAATCAGTCCCACAGTCCGGCACCCTAAACTTTAAGCCAAGGATACACTACAGAGATCTGAAACCTAAGCTCTGATACCAACTGTGACAGCCCCACCTTCCCCTAAGGCGAACCAAAGGGTTCGGCGGACCGCCTGTCCAACTCTCGTCGGGACTCACTCACTCACTACCGTCCTCAAATAAATTACATCACTCACATCTAATAACATAGGGTACAACCTCAATAATAAACAAAATAACATTTCCCAAGCTTGGAACGTGTACGTACATACATTACAAATCTCAAGTAGTGGTACAATTCCCCGAATAAGACAAAAGTCCTCAGTTCCCAAACAAATTACAATTACAATATCAGGCTCAAATATTACATCGAATACTCATCAAGTGAATCGAATTCAAATTATACATGAGATATCCCTTCAAACACTCTTCCTTTGCCTCGAGCCCTGTGGAGGGGAAATAAATATTTGGGGATGAGCTAGAAGCTCAGCGAGTGTCCAGTAAAATCAGTAATCAACCAGTTTCACAATAATGCATTCAATGATAGCATGAATCAGTGATCAAATGTATGTATGTTGCTCTTGTGAGCCAGTGAAATCATCGTACTTAGAACTCCAACGCTCAAACAGATCTAGTAAATCAAACAATACAAGGGAGCCATTTGCTCCAAATAACCAGTGGTAGAGACGTTGGTTCCAAGTACAAGATTTCCCAAGAACTCATTGGAGCCAAATCATGTCATGGCACACACACAAACACAAATGATATGCAATCAAATAAACAGTGCAAGAAACAGTTCATAAGTAACTTTGGAAATAGTTTGGGGATCACTCACCAATCACAGCTCAGGAACCATCCATCACAGACATTGCCTTGCTCAAGTCCAAACCCTAGATCACAATTATCATGTCAAACAAAAGGAATACTAAAAGCATCAAGTTCCTATCACCTTTTGGCATTTTAATCACAATTGAAGCTACACTTATCCGATTGAAACGAATCTTATGGCATTACGAAGCTAAGACATATACCAACATTTCTTATGAAGACCTCCAAAGCCAAATTATACATATTCATGGTCAAAAACCGAAATCTTAGAGAAAAATGGAAACTGTCCGCGAAACAGGGCTTTAGGGCAGTCAAGGGTATTTTGGTCATTTCATAAGCTACAGTACTCCAATCGATCTAAAATATTGTAGGTAGGTAGCTAACTCAAATCTCTACAACTTTCATGTTTTGTCCAACAGCTGGTTCGGTCCAAAACATGGCTACATTTGCAGTCCAAGTTAAGTCCAGAAACAAGGTAAATTGAAATTACCCTTCTAAACTAACCTTTGTATAGAACCACAATTACACATACGAATCATAAGATATACCACATATCTAATTAGGCCACAATTCCCCTGCAATATGAGCCAATTGATAGTTCCAAAACCAATCATAATTAAGCCCCAATTCGAAACCCTAACATTGATATTGACCTACACAAGCTGGAATTTCCGTAGGCAAGTGAAACTAGCACATATACCCTCAATATTTCACATAACAAAACTATCAAATGCTCTCAAAGATTGGACAGCACTTCCCCTTAAATTTCCTTATTTCCATCCTACAACAACCACCCATATCCATGCAAAACAACACACACAAATCACAAACTATTAAACACGCTTAGTTAGGGCCACAACACCCTTCACATGTAACCATTTGCTAGCTCCACAATTAAACACAATTAAGCCCCAAATTAGAAACCCTAATGCTGACATTTTTCGCACAAATCTGAAATTTTCCGCAAACAACCACAACTAATATACAAGAGCTTCATTTTACACCATATCAAACTACCATTCCATGTCCCAACAATAATCATCATATAAAATCAGAAAAATTACCAAAAATTCTAAAATTTATCAAACTCTACTTTAAACCATAAAATCTTCCACAAAATAACCTATTTAGCCACTACAACCCACTAATTAACCATTATTAAAGCAAAGAGAGAACTTTCTTATCCAACTTACCTCAAAACTCAAGAAAGCTAGCAACTTAAGGCTTCCCTTTCAAAAACCACTCCACCATCTTCTTTATTCCTCCTTAGTGTACACTTGTACGGAGTAGTTTGTGATTTCACCGGTTAAAACTCAAGATTTGAGCAAAGAGTGAAACTAGAAAATGAAGAACTTTCTCTCTTGTTTTCTCTCTCAAAACAGCCGGCCATGCAAGGAGGAAAATGAAGATAGCTCAGCCAAGAAACAAGATAAGAATGAAGGAAAAACAGCCGGTCAAATTGGCTGTCGAAGTGCCACGTCACAATCCGGCCAGAATCTGGCCGGATTCAAGGCAGTGGCGAAAACAATTTTTTTTTTCCAATACCCTTACCAATCCGGCAAAGAATTCACCAATCCGGCCAAGAATTCGGCCGGATTCTGCAAAAATTACTGTTCACCAGAATTTGTTTCCTTTTTTTTTTCTTTCGGGCGTCACAAACTTTCCCCCTTAAAAGAATGTCGTCTTCGACATTCCAACTTGTACTAATCAGATCAAAATAGTCCTCGAGAGTTAGTCAAGTACTAAGAATCACTCCAATCCCACTTATCACTTTGTAACGGAACAACAGATAGCTAAACAAGTAACCAAAGAGAACATGCAAAAGGCTCGATTCAACCGACTAACCTTGAGTTGGAAATAAAGTCCCAGATATTCGGAAAATTCAGGACATGGCATAGCCTCAAATCGGAAATTTTACCCCTGGCGGTGCTGGACAACACAACAAGTTAGCACGACGGCTATACTTCGCCAAAGAGTCTCAAGAATTTTTCCCTGGTGGTACTTGATAACACAACAAGCTAGCACAACGGCTATACTTCACCAAAGAGTCTCAAGAACTTGTCCCTGGTGGTGCTTGATAACACAACAAGCTAGCACACCGGTTATATTTCACCAGAGAGCCTTAGTTCAAGAATTTCATCCCTGGTGGTGCTTGACAACACAACAAGCATGCCTCGCTAGAAAAATGGCGGTGCTTGATAACACAACAGGCAATGCCCCACCAGAGAGGCTCAGTTCAAAAGTTCATCCCTGGCGGTGCTTGATAACACAACAAGCATGCCTCGCCAGAGAGGTTCAGTTCAATCGCTACAGAAGAGTAGTAGCCAATCTACAACCACAGATAAAACATACAAGTTCAAAAGTAGGATCAATTACTTCAAGTTCATGGAGCACGGGTATGAATAAGAACTCACTCACCTAGCCTATGCCCAACAATTCACATTCTCAAATAGTCATAGAATTCAAGTCCAGATACAGGTCATAAACGAATCAAGCTACTTGCTCATGCGTAAAAGAGATACCATATATTCAGTCAAATCAGATCCATTAAGTGTACGCAAGAGCACACTCGCCTAAAAAAGTTCAAGTCTCAAGTGAGCTCAGCTTAGTCAGTCTCAGGCAGTTCAAGTAGTTCGTAACCCAACACTTACAAATCGAGTGGTGCAAACCTGAATCAAACAAGAAGACTAGAAAAAGGATGCAAAACCACAAGTTTTCTCAATAATTCCGGCCACCAGAATAATCTATCAAAACCCCTAGCCAAAATCTTATTGGATAAGTCCAAGATAACATTCATCATTCCAATCTCCTCATTCGGTTAAATCTCGAGTACAATACAAAATCCTCTGTACTCTAAACTGTGCCATTACAGGCATATCTCAAACTCACTTTGATTCCTATTCACATCATGAAACACTAGACCATGTTCCTTTCCAAATTCACAAGCATTTCCTTAGGAAAAGTATCGAGTACTCAAGTACAAGAATCCAAAACTAAGAAACTTTACGACTCAGGTCGTACGCTAGTACCAGAATCGGTTAATGTATGCTTGGGAGCAACCAAGCCATATCTTACGCTTACCACTTTCAAACCAGTCCCACAGTCCGGCATCCTAAACTTTAACCTAAGATACACTACAGAGATCTGAAACCTAAGTTCTGATACCAACTGTGACAGCCCCCTCCCCCTAAGGCGAACCAAAGGATTCGGCGGACCGCCTGCCCAACTCTCGTCGGGACTCAGTCACTCACTAGTCCTCAAATAAAATTACATCACTCACATCCAATAACATAGGGTACAACCTCAATAATAAATGAAATAACATTTCCCAAGCTTAGAACGGTACTTACATACATTACAAATCTCAAGTAGTGGTACAATTCCCCGAATAAGACAAAAGTTCTCAGTTCTCAAATCAAATTACAATTACAATATCAGGCTCAAATATTACATCGAATACTCATCAAGTGAATCGAATTCAAATTATACATTATACATGAGATATCCCTTCAAACACTCTTCCTTTGTCCCAACAATAATCATCATATAAAATCAGAAAAATTACCAAAAATTCTAAAATTTATCAAACTCTACTTTAAACCATAAAATCTTTCACAAAATAACCTATTTAGCCACTACAATCCACTAATTAACCATTATTAAAGCAAAGAGGGAACTTTCTTATCCAACTTACCTCAAAACTCAAGAAAGCTAGCAACTTAGGGCTTCCCTTTCAAAAACCACTCCACCACCTTCTTTATTCCTCCTTAGTGTACACTTGTACGGAGTAGTTTGTGATTTCACCAATTAAACCTCAAGATTTGAGCAAAGATTGAAACTAGAAAATGAAGAACTTTCTCTCTTGTTTTCCCTCTCAAAACAGCCGGCCAAGCAAGGAGGAAAATGAAGATAGCTCAGCCAAGAAACAAGATAAGAATGAAGGAAAAACAGCCGGTCAAAGTTGGCTGTCGAAGTGCTACGTCACAATCCGGCCAGAATCTGGCCGGATTGCAGGCTGGATTCAAGGTAGTGGCGAAAACAATTTTTTTTTCCAAAACCCTTACCAATCTGGCCAAGAATTCGGCCGGATTCTGTAAAAATTACTGTTCACCAGAATTTGTTTCCTTTTCTTTTTCTTTCAGGCGTCACATACACCCCCTACCGGGCCCGAACATCAAACAAGATGTGATATTACTCGAGTATATCCAAGCAAGTCAAGTACACGAGCTGAAGGTTCACCAAGCTCCTCAACCAAGCCTTTGCCTGTTTGAGTTGAATGGCTAACCATTGGGTTTTGGGCGTTCCCACAAGTATAAGTGGTCGATGAGACAATGCTCCAATAGACTTAAAAATCGATCATAGTACTGAGTCGGTATGAAAGGCACCTCCCACCCAAATAGGGTGTGGTACATGCTGCCGCTCAGTACTCACGAATTACAAGCATGTTTGAGCACAATTTCAAGTTATACAAATTCATATTTCAAGTAACAAACATTCAAGAGAGAGAGGACAAGGGCGATAAAGTACACCCTCGTCTCGGCAAGTTCATAAATCATAACAATTTCACATAACACTTGTAGAAATATCATTTCAATCATAGTGCATGAAACATGCACTTGACACTCACCAAAAGTCAAGAGCAAAAATGGGAGCAAAAGTAAGAGGTCAAACGAGCTCCTCGGTGTCCACGTGATCACCTGAGACATGCATAATCACGATTACCTAGGTACTTGACCAAGGCTAAATAACAAAAATATCCTCTTACCCACACTCAAAGTCACAAGTTCAAGTCGAGTCAAAAGAGATTTTTTCGCTTAAGCATTGAAATAACACTCAAGGAGAACTCAAAAGTCGTTTTCGAGTCAAGTCGTGGCAAGAAATCTTGATTCCAAGAAGAAAGTACCCTACTTAATTTTTGGCACGAAAACCGAGAAAAGGAAAGATGGTTTTCATATCTCTAAACTTCTAATCCTATGCCCAAGTTTTAGAATATAAAGGAGCTTTGATATTTTCTAATCTTATGGAGTCAAAATCCATCAAAACGCTGCTTATTTTCATAGTAAATATGGAAGTTAAAAGTTCCAAGTTCCAATGTAAAACTAATGAAGTTCCTTAAGAATTACTCTAGTTAAAACGCTCCCCATTTATGGTTCATTTTCATAGAAATCGAGGGCACAAGACTAGGAGGTGAAATTCATTTCTCAAGTATGAAATGAGGTGCAAATAATCAAGTAAGCTAGGTTTAATACCTAGGAAATGTTTCCAAACCACTTTGGAGTTTTTGCTTCTATATAAGGAAAATTCAGTTTTGGACAGCATTCTTTGAAAAATCACAACTTGAGTTCCATTAGTCCAAAATTTGTAAATCTTATACCGTTGGAAAATAGATTCAATGAAATAAAACTCTCTAGAAGAACCTTTTTCCAGATTCGAATCAGAAATCGATCAAATCTTAGCTCCAAATCACTGCTTTAGTAAGAACAGGGCAAAACAGTCTTGAATTTCAGTGAAAATTGAAAATTTGGCAAAATTCTTAGGAATCTAACTAGCCCTTGAAATTTATACCACTGAAAAATCTCCAAGTCTAGTTTCCAACAAGAAGAACTCAATTTAGATCTTTCTACACCAAGATATATGAGTTTTATGAAAGCTGAATTTTGAAACCTGGTTCATGAAATTCCAGTTTTTGGAGCACTCGACACAGTTTGTAAATCAGGTCATAACTAAGGCTACACAAGTCCAAAATTAGCGTGGTTTATGGCGTTGAAGACTAGATTCAAAATGCTAAAAATCACTAGAAGAAACTGTCTTCAAATTCATTTGGTAAGATGAGTGAAAACGATCTACAAACTGCAGCTATGCTTGTTTCTCGGTTAAAACAGTGAAGAAAAACAGTCAACTTTGCCGGTTCACCACGGCTCATAGAAAACGAACTAGCAGGTGTATTTTATACCAATAGAAAACCCACGGAGTCTAGTTTCATATGCCACAAATGGCACATGATTTTGACTCCTATACAAAAAATTATATGCTGTTGAATGCACACTGGTCAGCCATACTGATCAGAAATTCCAGGTTTGCCACTTTAACCTAACTTTAACTCAACCAACTGGAATGATTTTTGGGTGATGATATACACACATACACCCCAACGTATAACAAGCATTTTGGAATCAATATAACCACAAAATTCGAAATTAAAATAAGGAAACTGAACTAGCAAAAATCGGACAGCTTGCTCCACTTTCTCTTCAAATTTTCTTTCCAAATCTTCATACTAAAACCAAACTATAAATCACCAAAACAACAACCAAACAAACAAGAATTCCTCTAGACCACTACCTAAGAAGCTTCCTCAAGACATCTACCTAAAGTCAAGGTTCATGGAACCCATCAACAACCCAAGCTTATCTAGTTAAAACTAACTAAACTAACTAAAAGGTGAAAGAAAAATGAGTGCTTTGAGGGGGTTTACCTTCTTCCAAGAGTAGTGAACAAAACTATAAAGAAACAAGCTCTAAACCACCAAGAATCTTCCTCCTTCAAGTCTCCTTCTAAGCTTGAGTGATGATCCAAGAAGATGAGCAAGGTTGGAGCAAGTGTTTGAAGCAAAAATGGAGAAGATGCTAGCTGAAATTTTTGGTTAAAGGGTGAAGAGAGTGGCCGGCCAAGAGAAAGGAGAAAGAAAGGGTGAGCTTTTGGGTGAAGTGATTGGATGAAAAGGAAGAAGTGACATAAAGCTAGCTTTTGGGTGCAAAAAGTCAACTAGGAATAGTAGCCAATAGTGCTCCCAATTGAGCTTAATTCATCTCACTCACTTCTAATCCCTCAATTAGTTTTTCTTAGTCTACAATTGATCATCCTTAATTCTCCAAGACCATTGCACTCTCAGACCAAATATTGCCTCAAAAGACGTGTATTCACTAATTTTCACTAATCAAGCGATCAAAAAATTAACTTTAAGAGAAAACGTGTTAAAATATAAAATGCGGCAATGTACCATGCAAATGCAATTAAAATGAATGAAATAAATTAATTGGAGAAAATGAATAAATAATCAAATAAATAAGCCAGTAAAATAAAATAAAATAAATAATAAATAAATAAAATTTGGGTCCTCACACTATGGCATCAAGGGCACTCAGTTAAGGGTTGTCAAAGATTGAATATGAATCAGCCTGAGGTTTCTCATCATCTTGGTAAGCAACCAATCGAAAAATGTTGAGTTGACGGACCACGGTCCAAATGCTAAGCACCTGTATGTTCCTGTTTCTAAGCCATTTGCTGTAGAAATAAATCCTTCTCTATATTTGGTAATTCAGTCTAAACTGTTGGTAGAGTCTTTGGTGAATTTATTGTGTAGAATAGTAGATTCTGCTTTAACTAGAGAGATTCTTCCTCCTAACTCTCTTTCTCAAGGCTCTTTTTCACCCCATGCTAGTGTGGAGATACCTGATGATGCTTCTACAAATTCCTTGGTGGAAGAAAGAAATTCAACCCAACTAGGGATTAATAATATAGGTGGTGATATATTTTTTGGTGGTAAGTCTGCTTTGGTTGATAATGGGTCTGGTGGTCAAAATTTGGCTGCTATACCTACTATTACTATTCGTGGTGATGATGATAGAGCTAATGTTCATGATAGATGATGGTATGGGGTTTCTCATTTAGGATTCTGATACTGGTGTATTTATTGCTGCTATTGATGGTGCTAACATGAATGTTCGTGATGGTGAAGATGCTTTAGTCACAAATAAGGACATTTAGGCTATGAAGAATGTGTTTGGTAACTTGTCCCCTATAGGGACTGCTCCTTTGTTGAATTTGGGTGCTTGATAGCCTTTGGAGGCCTGCATCTTGGACCAATTATTCAACACACTCATGCTGCAGTTCATCTTCTCAAGAGTTTATCTAGGTGTTTAAAGGAAGAAAGAAAGTTTTGAGCTAAGTTTTCTTCAAATAGGTCTTTTCGATCTATGACTAAAAACTCATAAAATTCTTTTACTCCAATTTTGATTAAGTGTCTTATATGGAATATTAGGGGTATCTCTATGGCCCCAAACTTTCATAGATTAAAGAAATTAATTTGGTTATATTCTTTTTGGCTTGTTTCTATTTTTGAGCCAAAAAAGGATGCAGTTACATTGCAAGATTAATGTGGTTTTATCAATAGACAGCACTACTGACTTAGATGTCTTCTTGAGTAAGTTTTTTTATAGTAACTTGGGATATAGTAGCTTTCGATGTGTATAATGCTGCCCTCAATTTTTATTTATGGCTCTGAATTGCCAAGAAGTGTCTCAGCTACTTTTATTGTTCTAGTTCTCAAGTTCAGTAGCCTCAACAATTCTCCCACTTTCTCTTATAAGCCTTTGCAACTTTGTCAACAAAATTATTTTTAAAGTTTTATCAGATGTTCTAGCTAAGGTGTTCTGTCCAAATTGATTTTCCCATAGTAAAATGGTTTTTATTCGTGGCCGTGTTATCTTTGATAATTTTCTCCTTGCCCAAGAGTTGTTGACTGGAATTGGGAAAAAAGAATAGATGGGGGAATGTTGCGCTTAAGCTGGATATTGCAAAAGCCTATGATAGGCTGTCATAGCCTTTTTTGCTTCAAGTGTTAAGTCAATTTAGTTTGGAGGATGACAGGTGGATATGATATGGCATTTAATATCTAATTGCTAATTTTCTATTCTTTGAATGGAAATCCTAATGGATTCTTTAAATCTGCACGAGGCCTTTGACAAGGGGACGCTATCTCACAAGCCCTTTTCATAATTGATGTCAAGGTCTTATCCAGGAAGTTGAATTCATTAGTATCTAATGCTACATGTCATTCCTTACAATTAGTATGGAACTTATTCGGGATTATGAAACTATTTCAAGCCAAATGGTTAATATTCAGAAAATTTGTTTCCTATGTCATTCAAAGTTGCCTCTTATTTATTGGCAAATCATGACTCGGGTCAGCGGCTTTTATTTTAGGCCATTTCCAGGTAGGTACTTAGGTTGTCCCCTTTTTGTTAGAAGAAGGAAAGTATCTCACTATAATGACATTTGCCAGTCAGTTATTAACCGAGTGTTATCCTAGAAGAATCAATTACTATTTACAGGCGTAAGTTGGTTCTAATTAAACACCTTCTTCTTTCTTCTATTCCTCTCCATATATTAGCAGTTGCAAGTCCTCCTGAGATAGTTTTCAATACATTACAGAGAATTTTTGCTAATTTCTTGTAGGGCTCTTCGAAGGAGAGCCATAAGTATCATTGGTTGAAGTGACGGGCTTTGTGTTTACCAAGTCCAAAAGGAGATGATGGAATTTGATCATTACAAAACGTGTCAAGCATTTTCTATAAAATTGTGGTGGAATTTCATAAAACAAGAACCTTCGTAGGCTAACTTTATGCAAAAGTATTGTGTAGCTGTCCATTTATGTAGTGTTTAGTCCTCTCCTACTAGCTCAATTACTTGGAAACAATTACTGATGTATCGGGAGGCTATGAAAAATCATGTTTAGTAGATTTTATATAATGGCTCTTATCACTTTCAGCTTGATAATTGGCTAGGTTTAGAGGCCTTGTATTGTCACTTATCGATTCAAGAGAATCATCAGGTTTGTGACTTTGTTGTCAATGGTCAATGGCATATTTTTCTTCTTCAAAGCAGTGACTATCTCAAGAAATTATTTTTGAAATTATATGGGTTTAGCCCCTGATAGATAATACTCAGGACTGAATAGTGTGGACTTCAACCTTCTTTATCTTTTCTAAGCTATGGCATAATGCCATCCCTTTAAGTTGTCATTTTTTATGCTACGACTAGTGAGATATAGGCTTCCATTTACTGACTCTCTTGTAATGATAGCTTTTCATGGCCTTTCTCATTGCTTTTGTTATGCTGATCTTCACTTGGAGTCCATTGATCATGTGTTTTATGGTGGTGAGCTGGCTTCTCAAGTCTGGAAGTTTTTTGCTACAGAATTGGACTTTACATTTGATGATTCTTCAGTTCAGGTTTCATTGGTCAAATGGTGGTTACGGCCAATTAAGAATGTTAGACTTGCCTTCCTTTTTTAGATTTTGCTATTCTGTATGTGTTGGCATTTGTGGAAAGCTCGAAACCTTGCTTTATTTGAAAGTGTGTCTATTTTTGCTCGGCTACTTGTCATCGTGTATTTGTTGACACTAAAATGGTGTTCCGCTCTCACTTTAATGTAAGCTTTTTGGTGAATTCCTGGATTGATTTTGCAGCTTCAATCTTATCTTTCCAAAGGATGCCTCAGATTACTTTGGTTAAATGGACTTCCCCTAGTGCTTAAACAGGCAAGTTAAACTCAGATGACTGTTGTAAAGGGAATCGAGGATTGAGTGGTGGTGGTCAGAGTGTTAAAGATTCTAATGGACAAATTTTACTTGATTATTTTTCATTTTTTTGGCTGCTACAAGTCTTATAGTAGAGATTAAGGCTTTACTCTTTAGAGTTAAGCTGGCTTTGTCAAAAAGTTTCTTCTCTTTGAATACTAAGATGGATTCAAAGGTTTTATTTGATACAGTGGAAGGCCTAATGCGCTATCCATGGAATGGCCAATGGGAGCTTGATCAGCTTCTACACTTTAAACATCATTTTTCCAAGATTCCTCATTGTTTCTATAAGGCTAATAAGCCTGTGGATATATTATCAAACTTTGGGGTTCATGATGCTTCTGATAGAGTCTACAAGTTGTTTTTAGGTTTGCCTAAGTTGGTTCGTGCTAACATTTGAATGGATTGGTTAGGTTTGCCTTCTTTCAGGCATTATTAGTTTTCTAACTAGGTGTTTCCTTAGGCTTTTAAATATTCTTGTTTACAAAAGAGTAGTATACTATTTATTTACAATTTGCATTCATCCATGTACCTTTTTGAGGTTAGGTTTATGTGCCCCTCTACTTTATTTATTTTAATAAAATCTAGAAGTGGTGCCTCCCCCGTGTATGGGGTTAGCCAATAATAAAATAAAAAATAGGATCTATATTTCATCCTTTTAATCAGTGGCAGCGTCCTTTGAAAAATTTTCAACTTTCATTTTTAAAGATAGAATATTGCTTGACAAAGATTGATTGGAAGGAACTTCTGTTAGTAACCACAAGAAACCAAACATAATTGTGCTTTGATTTGTGGATGTTTCATCTTCTTCAAGTAAGATTTTGCCCTAGCGGGCTAAATCTATGACTTTCTCCTTGGAGACATAACATCTTGTAAGAGGATGGCTAATCAAATGATGGTCACAACAATAATTCAAATCATTTACTCAACTAGCTTTCTTAGGGCACTTTATCTCAAGAAGTTTGATGAGTTTTGCCTTAAAAAGATCATCAAAATGCCTTGCAAATTAGAGCAATGAAAGAGTATTCCCTTTTTTACATCCCAACTTATCAGAGTGGCCAGCATCCCTCAAGGTATTCCCGATCAAACACAGCCATCTCTTCGGCTTTTCAAAGATCAAGGGACTTTTATGAAGCAACTTTGGATACCCTTCTATCCATGTATCATTGCCTTGTTTGAAGGAAATAAAAGAAAACTTAGGCTGACATATTTGTAGAACACTCGGAAATTTTATTGATTCAAACTTAAAATAGATTATCAACCAAATGGAATGACTCATCTATTTATAGTACAAACCTACCGACACTTATACAGTAATATGACTTTTGGGAATAACTTTCTTGAAGCGTCACTTGACTCTTGGGATAAAAGCAGTAAAAATGGCCGACAACTGTTATTTCATGGCCGACAACCTTTATCCAAGCAGAATTAGTAAAATGGCCAACAAATGATCAATCAGCTTTTTCATGGGTCCTCATCAATAAAGTTCATCATGTGATCTTCATCTGGAGTATCTGATGGAGTGGAATCTGGGTCTGTGATATTCATTTGTTCAATCCAATCTTCATGATCCTTTTTGTTTTTCCTTTTGTTGATCTATCTTTTCCATTCAGGACATATCTTGTAAGAAGATATGGATGGTCCTGCTTTTGAGTTTTGTTATGAATTTTCTATATCATATGGATCTTGAGAATCTTGCATAACAAAAGAATTCATCATGTCTGTCCAATGCTTTTTGGCTTTTTGTCCAATATGGATGGCTGTTTTGGAAATTCCACGAGCCGTAAAGTCCTGGCCAAATTTCAAGAGGAATGCATCTGTTTTCTTGGAATATATATCTCTAAGCTTCTCCATACTCATCATCTTGATCTAAAATAGTATAAGATAGTTCCTCAAAAATAACTGCACTTGGAAGGGACTGAATTTGGCTATTGATGAGATGACAAAGTCTGTGAAAATGGAAAAGAGTATGATTGGAGTTTGTTGAGAATAGGCCAAACCAATATGTTAATGATTTGAACCATTTAAAAACACTTGGAGGTCTTAAGCTAATGGTCTGTTAAAGAAAGGATTTTGGAATTCCATGAGAATATGATATTGGTGACACATACACCAAAAATACCATAATAATTCTTTTGGAAAATCAGTGGGATTGGTTATGAAGATTTGGTAGAAAGGGTATTCAGGATTTGTACCAAAGGGACTTAAAATTGAACCACCGTATGAACTAAAGAGTTCTAGTTCATAATTATTTCGAATTCTTTCAATGTCTTCGTTTTCCCATGGGTACGGTATTTCATGAATATCAGGAGGTATGGGTTGAACAGATGTGAACATTAAACAAGATAAGACTTGTTGAGGTATGGGTTCTTTTCTGGAAAAGAAATCAACAACAATATTTTTCTTTCCCTTAATGTGTTTAACATCAAAGGAATATTGTGAAAACCATGCTGACCATCTAAGGAGTTGTGGGTGAGGAACGGATTTTTGTTTGAAATGCAGCATTTTAGGAAATGATCCCATATCCATTTCAACCAAAAAATGATGAGATATAAGAAAGAAAGAGAATTTTTTTAATTCCATTTCTTACTGCAAGAATCTCCTTGAAAGTGGAATGATAATGTTGTTCAGAAGCTTTGAATTTTCCACTAGAAAATCCACAACAATGTCTGGTACCTTTGTTATCTTCTTCAAGAAGTACAGTTCCCCAATATTTGTCACTGGCATCAGTTTGTAATATCTTCTTACCTTCAGTTGGAATGTGTAGAGTAGGAAGATTGACCAGTTCTTGTTTGAGCTTTTGAATTGCTTGAGTCTGAGATGAACCCCATGAGGGTGGTGCCTTTTTAACCATTTTAGTCAATGGACTAATATGCTTTGCTGCCTTGGGAATAAATTCCCGGACATAATTAACAATTCCAAGAAATTGTTGCACCTGTGTTTTTGTCAAATTTTCTTCTGGAAAATCTTTAACAGATTGTCCAACATGTTGTTCAGGTGTACATGTTCCATTGGAAATTTTCATTCCAAGAAATGAAATTTCTTGTTTTGCCAAAATCATTTTCTTTTTAGAAATCATAATTCCATATTGCTTAACAATATTATGAAAATCATTGAGCAATTGGAGATGTTCTTCCCATGTATTACTGAAAAGAAGAATGTCATCAATGTAAACCAAGGCTGAATGTAAGATAGGCTGAAAAATTTTAATCATGGCTTTTTTGGAAAAGTGAAGGTGCCGTTTTGAGGCCAAAATGCATAACCTTCCATTGATAATGATGATTTGGAATACAAAAGCCAGTTTTGTGCCTATCTTCAGGATGTATTCCCAACTGCCAGAATCCAGATTTTAAATCAAATTTTGAAAACCATTTTGCTTTGGAGATCTGGGCAAAAAGTGTAAATCTGTTGGGAATGGGAAATTTGTCATGAAGAAGAAAAATATTAAGAGGCTGGTAATTGATTACCAATCTCATCTTACCGCTTACTTGTTCAGATCTCTTGTTGACATAGAATGCTTGACATGCCCATTGAGAATCAGATAGTTCAATGAGACCATATTTCAAAAGTTCTTCACATTCTTGCTCTGCAAGTTTAGCATCCTCAGGATTCATTCCTGAATGACTAGCTTTTGTGGGATTAATATTCTCATTCTTTTTAAAAGGAAGTCAGATATAAAAATCAGAATTTTCCCACAAAGGATGATTGCATCTTTGTAAGAACTCTTGATGGTTTGAAGCACAAGATTCCTGAATGATTTTTTCTTGAAAATCCTTGAGTTGGGCTTCTATCAACAATACTTGTTCTTCTTGAAACAGGTATAATTTTGGGATATCAATAAAGGGTTTAAAATATTTTTTTTTGATTTAATCCCTTTTCATGTAACAAGATATTTATCTTATCGATAAACATCAAATCCTAGCAAAAGATCCTTAGTAACAAAGGTTGCACCAAGAAATTGTGAACTCACATAACAATCTGGAAGGAGTTTGAGTGAAATAGGAATTTTAGTAATAAACTCAGTATAAAAAGGTTTCCCATCAGCTCCTCTGAATTCATGAACATATGGAGTCCAATACTTATCTGGTAAAACATCTTTTTTCATGATGGAAAGTGCAGCTCCAGTATCAAAAAATGCAATAAGAGGAATTGGTTGAGAATACTTATCCAAAAGAATATGAACAAGAGCTTGAGGATAAGTTTTCTTATCAATTTGTACTAGAGTTGCAGCAAAAACTTCATCAAGGACCTGTAAAGCCAAAAAAGTAGAATCAGTTGGTTCTTCTTGTTCAGAAAATTCAGATTCTAAATCAAAAATATGAAAATAAAGTTCATTCTGAATCTCTGAGATAAGATGTACTCCCTTTTGGTTTTGAGGACAATTTTTTGCAAAATGTCCCGGCTTTCCATATATGAAACATTTGTTTCCTTTCTTTCCTCGAAACTGCTTACCTTTCCTTTTAAAATATCTCCATTTTTTTCTGAAAGGTCTCTCAGGAAAATCTTTATAACTTTTACTGAAACTTTTGAATCTTTTGAACTTCCTTCTTCTTTTGTAAGGGACACATGCCTGACATTTTCCTTTGGTAATTAATTCAGGTTTTTTGTAGGCTTGATCCAGGCAAACATCTCCTTTGAGATATTCGCGAATAATCTTTCTTTTGTTACAGAGGTCATCAAGAGATAAGAAAACTGCTTGTTTGATCTGTTCAGTAGAGAGATTGAGAATAGATCCATATTTCTTATGGATGAACATTTCTGTACCATCTGAAAGAGACTTTGGAAGAGAGCTGATAAAGGCTTGTTTGAGATTTATATCTGCACCAAGAGCAAAAACTAACTTAGTCATCTTTTTGAAATGCTTATTCAGATCTTTTCGATCATAAGATAAACACTTCATTTGGAAGAATTCTTTTCTCTTTGTTTCTCTACTTGCTTTGACGCCACCAATAAACATCAAATGAAGGATGTTTATGTTCTCAGCAAAATCTTGTCTGGTTAAGAAAAACAGTTTGTCCTGTTCTCCTAAACTAGTCCACCAGTCTTTAAGAATTCCTACAAAATGAGCAGTGAAAACAGATAAGATTTCAAAATGAGATTCTTCAGTTAAGTTGTGGACAATCATCCAAGCATGAAATTCTTGGAATTTTCCTTCCTATTGCTCAGAAGGAATATTACCAATTGTAAAAATTTGTACTCCCTTTGCTTTAGGAAAATTTGTTCGTTGTGTCTAGGGGTGTGCATCGAATTCAAAATCGGTAATTCGGAAGTTTGAATTCGGAATTTTTCAAAATTTTGGTATCTGATAATTCGACCGAATTCGATTTCGAATTCACCAATTCCGAATTCGAATTCGTACCGAATTCAATTCGAAATTCGGTAAATTCCGATTTCACCGAATTCATGAATATAAAAATTATTATTATTATTATATAAATATTATATTACATATATATAAAAAAATATTATATATATATGCGTGAAAATGAAATTGAAATCGAAATAGGAATTCCGATTTCACCGAATTCATGAATATAAAAATTATTATTATAATATAAATGTTATATTATATATTATATATATATGTGAAAAACATATTTGAAATCGAAATAGAAATTTGGAATTCCGATTTCGATTTCGATTTCGAATTGTGAATTCGAAATCGGAAATTCCGATTTGAAAAATCTCGTTACCGAATTCGACCCGAATTCGACCAATTCGAAATCGAAATTCCGATTTTCATTCCGAATTACCGAATTCGAAATTCCGAATTCAATTCGAATTCGGTCGGTAAATCGGAATTTTTCGATTTTGCACACCCCTAGTTGTGTCCTTGATGTACCAGAAGTTTCTCCTTCTCCTTCTTCATCTGTATTGTAGACACCAAATTTTTGGTTTCGAATTTTATTTTTTTAAATTAGTTTAATTTTGGATTTATTTATTCAATTTTAGATTTATTTTGGTTGATTCCTGTCTCGTGTCTCTTATTGTATTTTAATTAGTTGTTTTTATTCAAATTCAATGTTTTCTTGAAAAAAAAGGAAAAAGAGAAAAATGATGAAAAATGAAAAATGATGAAAAGAAAAAAGAAAAAATGAAAAATTGCAATTTTTTGCTATTTATTATTTCTAGTTTAGTCATTTTTATCCGATGTTAATTAAATTGTTGGTTTTCATTTAATTTTATTACCATTTTGTTAAATTACTTTAAAAAAAGGGAAAAAGGAAAAAGAGAGAAAAGGAAAAGAAAGGAAAATTAGCATTTCATTTTATCTCAATTAGCATTTCTCCATTAGTTATTTTTTATTAATTAGTTATCTATATTTTTGTTAAGTTATTATTAAAAAAAAAAAAAAAAGACAGTCGCGACAGGCACGCTGCATTTTTTGGCAGCTTGCAAGGGACGAATGCAGACTCATCGGATGGCCAAGAAAAAGGGTTTGAGAGGGATGATTTCTAGCCATTGAATACAGGGTTTTGGGGGTGGCTAGCCGGATATAAAAAGAAAGGGAACTGCAGCCGCAAAAGGGGAGGAATCCGAGAGATAGAAACACAGAAAAAGGGAAAGAAAGGGGAACGGCTGGAGGAGAAAACAAAAAAGAGGGCTGTGAAAAAGGCGAGAGCAAGGAGAGAGGAGTGCGTGAGACAGCTGGGAAAAAACAGAGAGAGAGAGCGGCTAGGTTTTGGCAGAAAAGCTTCGAGAGGAAGAAGGGTAACTAGGTGATGGGCTGAGCAGGGAAAAGAGACCGAGAGGGTGAGATAGAGAATTAGAGAGAGGAAGAGAGGAATCGGGTGCCGTCCTTCCAGGGACAAAGTAGCAACTGGAGCTGCTGCTCTTCATGAAACTTTCACCATTTCACTCCACCATTGTTACCCGTGAACTTCACCGTGAGTCAAGAGCAAGAAGAGGCAAAGGGCGGCTGGATTTTGGGGGAGAGTTTTGAGGGAGCCACGGTGCAAGGCTGCGAAGAAACAACGTAAGAAAAATCTGTCCAAAGCCCTTGCTGGGAAAGGTAACTCATCTTTGTCTTTCAGTTTAGCAAAGTCTCCTTATTTGAAGATCCGGTGATTCCTATGGGAAAGCTTGCAGCTTTTTCTAGTGTTTTTATTCTTGGTTGCGTTTTGGTTTGTTATGGCTGAATCGATAGATCCTTTTCTTTCTCTGTTTTGTTGGGGTTGTGACCTGGGATTGTTAGGGGGAGTAGTTTGAGCTCCTCGGTAATGTTTGCTACCATAGGTGAGTCCAGGAGATAGCCAAAGGTCGAGAGAGAGATGATTCGTTTCTGTCATTCCCTTACGTTGTCGTGCACTTCGCAGACCAAGTTTATTCTTTGCCCTTGCATTTCATTGACATATTGTGTGTATGACCACCGCAAGTCCTTTCATCTTTGCTGCATTTCATGCCCTGCTTTTTCATTCAGTTTATGGGGGGGGTTAGATGATCATGATTAGGCATGCTAAATGACAATAAATTGAAGCTGCAAAATTTGCAGCAGGAACTTGCAAAGCTGTAGACAAAAATCAGAAAAAAGATAGCTTGCTTGTTTGGACGTTAGAAGTTAGAGTCAGCAGCGTCTTTCTTCCTGTTCGATATGTTTTTGCTGGAATTTTCGAGCCAAAGCTGTAGTAGACATTCATGTCGAAAGTTTGCCGCAGCCATGTTCGAAACTTTTGGTTTGTTGCAGCTAAGTTCGAAACTTTTGGCTTGTTCGAACCTACTGCTGCAATTTCTGTTGCAGCTATGTTCAATGCTCCAAGTTCATTTTTCATTTGTTGATTTCATACCCAGCTCCCTGTTTGATGCTTGGGGTAAACCATGATGTTTAGTCGATGTTTCCTGCGCATAAGAATGGAGGATGTGGTGATGTTTTCTTGGTTGAAGAAAGTTGCATCAGTTGCCAAATTTTTTTTTTGTAACTGAAAACCTTGCTGCATCTTTCTCTTCTTCCTTCTTTTGCTGTTCAATCTTTATCCTTGATGGTTAGCTTCAATTCATGTTTTAATCTTGCAATGAAGTTGCATGTTTAGTCAATGATTGTTAGTGAAAATCTTGACATTTGGTGAGCATGTTCGCATGACGAACTGGAAAGGAATTCATTGCAGAAATGTTGCAGCAAAAGAACACTTCTTCTACGTATATTGCATGCATGAAAGCTTTCAAAAATTACACTTTGGCCCCCCAAGTCTCCCCTTGTCCTACTATGGCCCAATCAATTGAATGATTTCCTCAATTTGGTCCTTGGTAGCTTTTAATTTTACAACTTCATTGCTTGTTTGTTTCAATTGACTACCATGCTTTTGTTTCAATTGCACTTAATTCATGAATTTTAGGGGCTTTATGACCAAGTGAGCTTGTGTTTGCCTATTTTCTTTAATTTTCCCAAATAAAGTGGTACCTTGACCGTTTTATTGTTTTGAAGCCATTTTTCTTTCATTTTGGGACCCAATTGCAAGGGAGGTAACCCCTATCTCCTTGATTTTCATTTCTCCTATGTGTTCCAACGTGCTAAGTGAGAATTGCATGTCTACTTTGCTTTCCTTGCCTTTCTTTAATTCCTTTCATTTAGTTCATTTACTTTTGTTTTTTTTAAGTTATTCTTTATGGGGTATGTGTACACCTCTTGGCTTGTAATAGATAGGGCCTGGCGAGCATTTTGTCCATTTTTCCCCTTCCCCTTTTGTTTTAGTTAGCAAATGTAATAGGTTCATTGCTTGCTTTTGTTGCTACGTGTTTAATCGCTTTATTAGGCCCTTGCATTTAGTCGAGCATGCTAAGTGTTATGTGCTACGTGTTTATAGATGATTTGCATGTCTACTTGCTTTCTATAGTCGTAGATGAATATGATGGATGAATGGACGTCACCACACTAGTCCAATGCTAGTTGTGGCCCCCTTTCCCGAATCCACACTAGTCCAACGCTAGTTGTGGCTCATTGTTCCGATTTCCACTAGTCCAACGCTAGTAGGAATTCATAGATGGGCTAGTCCAACGCTAGACCCTTAGGGATTCCCCTCGCTAGTTCATATTTGCATGTTTCACTACATTTCATGCATTTTTCTTAGTTTTTAGCATTTGGCATGCCCCTCCAACCTTTTCCCCCTCATTTTAGGCTTTTGCATTCTCATGCTAGTTATAGGGTCCATTTGCTTGAGGGTCCCCTTTCGATAAGGGAAACGAGCGAGTTTGGCTACAAAATAGCCTTAGCACGCTAGTTCTTCCTTCTAATCCAAAGGAAAAATCAAAGTCGTAAAGTTAGGAGTCCTTCCCGTGCCCGACCTGATGCATTCCCTTAAGGTCATACACTTGCATTCTTTTTATACCACATCCACACTCTTTTAGCCACATTTTCTCACTATTTAGAGTTTTTCTCAATCTACACTTTCTCACCACTTTCTTCCTATCACTTATTTATTTTTCTATCTCACAAATGGCACCCAATTGCACTTATATGTATCTACTATCCTATTTTCATTCATTTGCACACAAAAACACCTTTGTTTTCTCACACTTGCACACTTGCACTTAAGTCCTCACTTGCATTAATCACGACTTCCTTGAGAGCTTTCCTTATTGGCCACCACAATTCATGTGGTTGGGACCTAAAAGCCTCATGAGAAACATTTTAGATTTAGGATTGCATTTTTCTTTCCTTTTCGCATCCATTAGTCATATCCAACATGCGATACATACCTTGGGTAGAAAAATTAGGAAAAGTGGGGCTAAGTCACGCAACTAGCTTTGGCTAGGGTGAGGGAGTGCCTTAGGCTTTGCCTTTGCCTTCTCCCTTATCAAATGTGACCCCCGATCCCTTTTTCTGGTTACGTAGACCTAAAAGTTCTAAAAAGGGTTTGTTTATTTCGCTTTTCCAAAAAATCACTTTTGGGTGACTTGGTACACCCTAACTCTATACCAAGTGGCGACTCCATCTTTCATTCAAAGCCCTTTTTGAACTTTGTTTGGCCAAATCGTCGCATTTTCAAGTCCCATGGCCTTTTATCTTCACACACGTTCACAATACACACTACTCACTCACACACCACCACATCAAAAAGTGGGGCGCGACAGTTGGCGACTCCACTGGGGACTTCCTAAGTGGGTCCAAGCATTTGATTTAGTCATTCCTTTCCGTTTTCTACCCTTGTTATGCATAGCATTTGGATATTAGGATTGTATTTTCCATTTTAGGACTTTTTGCCTCGCGCACGTACCAAACTACTCCTTCGCTCATGTTTGTATGATTGGTTTTTTGGATGTATGTTTTACTTATTTTATCTCGCGCTTTGCATTGCATTTGGGGGGGGGTGTGTGTCACCTTTAGAGCCTCGCGATGGTTCTCAACCCTTTCCCTCAAAATAGGGAGCTCTTCATACGTGCACGTTTATTTATTGTTATCCCATTTTATTTTATTTTCGTGGGCGTTTCCCACACCGCCTTGTAGGATTAGGATCGATCGCCTTGGGTAGGCGGATGGTGTGCGCTGCGCCCATAGCGCTACCTAAGGGATCACTCGAGCCACCGACCAAGGGCCCTGGGAGTGATGACCCTTCGCCTTTAGGTCTGAAGGCTTGGGAGCCGAAGCCTTATCGAGTCTAGATGCATTAGTGAACCCCCAACCTCATGCATCCATATTAGAATTGCCTAGGGTAGAGTCGACCTTATCCTGAACTAGGGACACTAGGCACGAGGGAAGGGATCCCACCCCTTTCCTTATTTACTTTTCCTGCTTTTTATATCATTTAATTGTCCAACGTGTTATGTGATTATGTGTTGAACTAACTTTCCTTGTCTCTTGCCTTTGCATTCACAAACGTTAGGGAATAAGAGGTCTGGCATGACCTTTCTTTTAGGACCTACCCTTGTAGATAGGCTATTGCACGTTTAAAAATTGTGGTATATTTCGTTCATAAATTAATAATGCCATACCATCTTAGGCCTACCCTGGCAGATAAAGGGTTCCTTAGGTCACGTCTCATTTCGAATTGCATATTTTACTGCTTTTAATAAACTGGCATCACGCATAAACCATAGAAAGGGAATGCCACGTAGGGGATCCCGTGTTTAGGAATAAACCACCTTATGTCTCGGATACTTAATCCAAGGAGACTTGCACGTTTACATTTTGTACCATCCGAAGGGGTAGTGCACGAGGTAAGGTAGGATCCGATCATTTTCGAGAGCGATCTTTGGAATATGAGCGTCTAATAATCACTTTTTGGCCATTTTACTAAATTGGTAAAAATCCCTTGCAAAAAGGACATTAATCTGAAGAGATTCACAAATAGTTCCTCGCTATTGAGACGATAAATAAATTAATGCCAAAATTTGATTTTAGAAGGCTCATAGACTAATGCACAACAATAAGCCGTCGATTCCATTCAATCAACTGGACTATTTTTCCAATTACATCCAGTCCATTTTATCAATTTATTCATTTTTAGGGCAATCTAGTCAATTTTTTGAATAAGATCACCAATTTCATTCAATTCATTTGATTAGTTTACCCATTCTTAGGTCAATTCAATCAATTTTGAATAAATTCAAATCATCAGATTGGTTCAATTTCATTTGACCAGTTTACCCTTTTTAGGGTGATTTAGTCAATTTTCCGATCCATTTGACCAGTTTACCTATTTTAGGGAAATTCGGTCGATTTTGAATAAATCATCATTTCACTCGATCCGCTTGATCAATTGACTTCATTCAATTTATTTGATTAGTTTAGTTCATTTTTAGGGTTATCCATTCAATTTTAAATAAATAATCAAATTTCATTCAATGCATTTGACCTTTTTTAAGGTGATTCGGTCAATTTTTGAATAAATCATCAATTTCATCCAACCCAGTCAACTAATTAGGGTTTTAATGTCAAATTTCAGATTGAAGCACCTAGTTGTTCACCTATTGCGTTTTTATTTGATTTGGATAAATTAGGGTTTTGATCTGTGTTAGGAAATTTCAAATTTCTTCAAACTCGTCAAAGTTAAATTAATTCTTGTGCCAATCAAAACCAATCATTCATTCGGAGTTGTCCTCATTTTGTTGGAGAGCTTCCGCTGTTCAATTGGTCCAAAATTTCCAAATTACTTTCTAATTGAATGTCGATAAGTTGATCAGATCCATCAGGTATGGTATCGTGCCTACCTCAGAGGATTACATCATTCTAGGCCAACCCTTGGCACAAAAAAGGCTCCCCCATAGGACATGCATCCGAATTTTTTGGATATTTACTAACTCGTGTCTTTTTCTTTTCCTTTTCTTTATTTTTATTGGACTAGCTAAGCCAGGGCTAAATCTAAAGGCAATTCCTTTCAAAATTCTCAGGTAATATTTAAACATAGCTTCTCGTCGAAGCCCCATCATAACGCGATCCCGTAGTCGAGCCCAGAGGAGTCGTGTAAACATGAGTTCACAACCGGAACTGTCGGATAGGTCTGCTACTACAACTCAACCCGAAACTGCGAGTTTAGGGGTTCAGCTGACCGAAATGGTTACTAAGTTTGGTGAGATGGCCACTGAGATGGCGGCCCAAAGGAAATTAATTGATGAGCTTATCAGCAGCGGAGTTCAACCCGAGCCTGTACCCGTCAGTCAACCGGAGCCAGAATCGTTTGGCATACCCACGACCCAAACCACTTTTAATCCACCCTTCATTATTCCACCCGAAGGAACTTTCACCTATCCCACCATAAATTTTCCATACACTTACCCTCCTAATCCTTCATTTTTTCCTACTCACATGCAAGGCCCACAACCCCAAGCTACTTCAAACATACCACCTGAGCCACATACCTTTTATCACACTGCCGCTGAGCCATTCCTACCAGACCATACTGTTCAAACCAAGCCAGAAATGGGGGAATCCTCCGCTCCCGTTGATATAAAGCTGCTCAAACGCCTTGACCGTTTTGATGAGTTTATGAGAAAGAGTCAGGGGTTGAACAAGCAAGGAGTCCTGGATTACGATGAGCTTTGCCTTTTTCCGAATGTACAATTGCCTGAGGGGCTCAAAACTCCTAAGTTTAACAAATACGATGGCACGGGTAATCCCAAGACACACCTCCGATTGTTCGCCAATAAGTTGGGTAGGCCGGTAGATGATGAGAATTTACCTTTAAGACTATTCCCAGAAAGTCTGGAAGGCGACGCACTTGATTGGTATTCAACTTTGAAGTCTGAGGAGATAAAGACTTGGCTGGACCTGTCCAAAGCGTTTATAAGACAATACGAGTACAATTGTGAGCTAGCACCGACACGGACCACACTAGAGGGGACGAAGAGGAAACCATCTGAGGATCACAAAACCTATGCTAAAAGATGGAGGAAAATAGCTGCAAAGGTTGAGCCGCCAATGACTGAAGATGAAATCATTCGCACCTTTATTAAAGCACACGATCCCCCGTATTTTGAGGAAATTTTTCGAATGACCGGGTGTTCCTTTGCCGAGATTGTCAATAAATTGGAAGAATATGATGAGTTTATGAGGGCAGGAAAGATTGTTAACGTGTCGGCTCTGAAATCACAATTGGAAGCGATGCAAAATCAAGCCAGCAATAACAAGAAATCCCTATTCAAAAAGAGAGAAGAGGAGGCTTCATTTGTCTCGAACCAAGGCCCTTCTTTCCGACCTCGATCCCAACAATATCCCACCTACTCACCCCATTATCCATACCGACCACGCCTTCAATCTGTTTACCATACCACTATTAACCACCATCGACCTCGACCGAATTACCCAAGCACATCTACGACACCATTTCATATTTGTCCACATAACTTTCAAATTAGACCTCGCTCCCCTTATCATCTAAGACCCACCTTACCCGTCAACCAGAACTACAACTATCAACAAATCGCTGGCACCCAAGACCCGGCCCGATACAGAACTTTTACCAATCTAGGTCGGCCCCTTGATCAACTATATGAGCAGCTCAAGGCCGCAGGGAAAATTGGTACAATACCTCCTAAAGTCTATACTAAAGGAGTTCCCCCTGGTTATGATCCTCAATCTTTTTGTGCCTATCATTCTGGAGCTCCTGGACATTCTACTGTCAATTGTTGGGTACTTAAACATAAAATCCAAGACATGATCGAGGCTGGGGAAATAGTGCTAAGGGGAAAGGGTGAACAAGGACCAAGTATAAGTACAAACCCCTTTCCCAAATACAAGGACACCTTGGAGGCATCCACCTCCAATGACGAAATTTGAAAAGCTTGAAGGAACCTTGCACAATTTGGATGGCCGAGTATCTTCCCTCTCGAAGGGAATTTCGGTAAATCTAGGGGTTGTCATTTACTAAAGTTCACAAAAACTACTTCTTACATATGTGAATAGTTTAATGAAAGCATCTTTTGCAATTAAGTTTTTGTCTTGTTTCCGCTTTGATTTGGAGTTTCATGAAATGCACAGTTTGTTTTATTTATTTGATTATTGTCTTGATTTTTAATTCTTTTAAGATGGCCAAAGATGAAATTATTTGACCCTTTGAATATCACTGTTCGGGAATTCGATAAAGCCGCACATTGAAAAATCCCGTCATTAAAAAATCCCTGCGTTGAAAATCCCTTTCTTGAAAAAGCCTTCATTGAGAAACTCATACATTGAAAAATCTCTTCATTGAGAAATCCCTTCATTGAGAAATCACTTCATTGAGAAACCCTTTCATGAAGAGAACCCTTCATTGAGAAATCCCTTCATTGAGAAAATCCCTTCCTTGCCAAGTTCGAAACTGATTGGTTAAAGTAGCGTCACCGACGATTGATTTTGATGGATGAAAAGCAGCTGAATGCCATGTGCCATGGCCAATGTTACCAAAACGCATGGCCTGTATTCATAACAAAAGGTCCGCCACCGGTCCTTTAGAAAAGGATGACAAAGAGTTAAAGCGAGTTTTGCCAAATGCAAGATGAAGTCAAAGATGAATTTGGTCTAAACTGGTAAGGCCATTTGTCATTCAAAAAGGTGCTACCGAGTGGAGCACTTATCCTTGAAGAGACGGATGGACAAACATTCCCTCAACCTATCAACTCAGACATGTGTAAGAAGTTTTTATTTTTGATTATGCAAATTTCTTTTGGAAATCATGCAAGGGGCGAAACAAGAGTCAGGCCATCTTCCTTTCCAATCAAAACATTTCATCCCTAGTCATCCCCTTTGAGCTATCAGAACAATAATTTTCGTTTGGCAGCCCCTGAGAATTGCAAACCCCACACTGGGGCAAATTTTTTATTTTAAGGAGAGATGATCAAGAGGGAAAAGAAGAAGTAAAACCCCACACTGGGGCAAATTTATTTTGAAAGAGAGATGCTCAAAAGCAAAAAGAAAAAGAGAGAAAGAAAAACCTCACACCGAGGGAAAATCAGTTTTAAAAGAGAATGCAAAAGTGAGGAAATGCAATGAAAAATGCAAGGAGGGAAATCCAATTAAACTGGGGCAAATTTTCCTCGGTTTCATTCAAAATTGGAAACAATCTCAAAATGATGCAATCTCAGGTTATTTCACACCTCTCATTAAAAATTTGCTTTCAAGCCTCAACTTTTCTTAAAAGCACCCCACCTGACCTCATTACAAAAGTGCAAAAGTCCTGGCTTTCGTCGCTTGCTGTATTTCTATTGGGAAGTTTGCTAATCAACTGGCGAGTGATGTCCATAATGCCTTCGCTTAAGTTTATAAGGGAAGTGCATTTTACTGATGCCACCAATCTTCAACTCACACTCTTGAGTCGATCATGGCCGAGTTTTTCCATCATTCTTTAAGTGAGAACCAGAAAGGGCACCTTTGAAAGAAAAGAAGAAAAGAAAAGGAAAAGAAAACAAAAAAGAAAGAAAAAAGAAGCAAAACAAAAACAAAAAAAGGGTAGGGGCAACCCTGGTGAAAACCCGGAAGGGCGCTAAGGTAGGTTTTGCAGTAAGCAAGCACGAGGAGGAATAGCTGGTGACTTGGCTCATTTGGATTTCTCTTCGTTTTGAGATACTTCCGTCAATATTGAATTCCAGGACAAAGATATCCGGAGATTCGAATATGACATCCGTTGGCCAAAAATTGTATTACTTTGTAAAAATATTCTTTTGCAAATACCTTTTTTTATGGAGCTCAGTTTTCCTCGATTGCTTGTATTCATGACATTTTAAGCACAGTTGTTTATGTTTACATTCTTTTACCTATTCATTTCTGCATGACATGTGAAATTACTTTTTCTTAATCATCGAATTTTGGTGAGTAACAACCCCATGGTTTATACCAAGCATACTTGGGTTCGATCATCTTTCGGAAATGGTTGAGATTCAGCAAAGCCGGCTACGCAAGTTTCACAACATGGCAAAGTGCATACCAAGTCAGCCTGGAAAAATGCCACAGCAAGAAGATTGACGAAGGTCGCACAAATACTCATGTTTACACACTTCTTGAAGGCAGGATTGATCGGATGGTGGTGGCACTGTTTGACATTCTAATTATTGCTGTTTTGCAGGTTTAAATTACAAAAATACACACTGGGGCAATTATTTTTTTTCTAAGTCAAGATGGTTTCCCTCATTAGAACCTTTTAAAATTCTACGCAAAGACATTTTGCAAAAGTCTTTTCATACCTCGGCAGGACCGGGTTTTATCCCGCTGACCGTTCATACTTCATTGGGACCGGGTTTCATCCCGCCCACTTCGGCAGGATCGGGTTTTATCCCGCTGACCGTTCATACTTCATTGGGACCGGGTTTCATCCAGCCAACTTCGGCAGGATCGGGTTTTATCCCGCTGACCGTCCATACTTCATTTGGGACCGGGTTTTATCCCGCCGACCTCGGCAGGACGGGTTTTACCGCTGACCGTCCATACTTCGTTGGGACCGGTTTTATCCCGCGACCTCGGCAGGACTGGGTTTTATTCCTCTGACCGTCCATACATCGTTGGGACCGGGTTTTATCCCGCCGACTTCGGCAGGATCGGGTTTTATCACGTTGGGACCGGGTTTTATCCCGCCGACCTCGGCAGGACCGGGTTTAATCCCGCTGGCCGCTTATATCAAGGTAGGCTCGGGTTCTATCACACTGACCGATTATCAATGCATTTCATTCATCATCGCCACTAGCCGTTGGATCAATCTCACTAGTGCGCATCCTATGATTTTAATTTCTGTCCGGATCTATCCCATTTACATTTCTGTTCGGGTCAGTCCCTTTTTAAATTTCTTGTTCGGGTCAGTCCCGTTTTAAATTTTTGTTCGGGCCAGTCCCGTTTTTAAACTTTTGTTCGGGTCAGTCCCGTTTTAAAATTCCTGTTCAGATCAATCCATTATAAACTTCTCGTCCGAGTCAGTCTCATCAAAAGGGGTCAGTCCCCATCGTTCGAGTCGTTCACAGCCAAATAACACAGGTAAGTATTTGGTGTCTACTTCTTTGTCTCAAGTTTTTTCAAAACTCAGACAAAGAGGGGCAAACTGTAGACACCAAATTTTTGGTTTCGAATTTTATTTTTTAAATTAGTTTAATTTTGGATTTATTTATTCAATTTTAGATTTATTTTGGTTGATTCCTGTCTCGTGTCTCTTATTGTATTTTAATTAGTTGTTTTTATTCAAATTCAATGTTTTCTTGAAAAAAAAGGAAAAAGAGAAAAATGATGAAAAATGAAAAATGATGAAAAGAAAAAAGAAAAAATGAAAAATTGCAATTTTTTGCTATTTATTATTTCTAGTTTAGTCATTTTTATCCGATGTTAATTAAATTGTTGGTTTTCATTTAATTTTATTACCATTTTGTTAAATTACTTTAAAAAAAGGGAAAAAGGAAAAAGAGAGAAAAGGAAAAGAAAGGAAAATTAGCATTTCATTTTATCTCAATTAGCATTTCTCCATTAGTTATTTTTTATTAATTAGTTATCTATATTTTTGTTAAGTTATTATTAAAAAAAAAAAAAAAGACAGTGCCGGCAGGGCACGCTGCAATTTTTGGCAGCTTGCAAGGGACGAATGCAGACTCATCGGATGGCCAAGAAAAAGGGTTTGAGAGGGATGATTTCTAGCCATTGAATACAGGGTTTTGGGGGTGGCTAGCCGGATATAAAAAGAAAGGGAACTGCAGCCGCAAAAGGGGAGGAATCCGAGAGATAGAAACACAGAAAAAGGGAAAGAAAGGGGAACGGCTGGAGGAGAAAACAAAAAAGAGGGCTGTGAAAAAGGCGAGAGCAAGGAGAGAGGAGTGCGTGAGACAGCTGGGAAAAAACAGAGAGAGAGAGCGGCTAGGTTTTGGCAGAAAAGCTTCGAGAGGAAGAAGGGTAACTAGGTGATGGGCTGAGCAGGGAAAAGAGACCGAGAGGGTGAGATAGAGAATTAGAGAGAGGAAGAGAGGAATCGGGTGCCGTCCTTCCAGGGACAAAGTAGCAACTGGAGCTGCTGCTCTTCATGAAACTTTCACCATTTCACTCCACCATTGTTACCCGTGAACTTCACCGTGAGTCAAGAGCAAGAAGAGGCAAAGGGCGGCTGGATTTTGGGGGAGAGTTTTGAGGGAGCCACGGTGCAAGGCTGCGAAGAAACAACGTAAGAAAAATCTGTCCAAAGCCCTTGCTGGGAAAGGTAACTCATCTTTGTCTTTCAGTTTAGCAAAGTCTCCTTATTTGAAGATCCGGTGATTCCTATGGGAAAGCTTGTAGCTTTTTCTAGTGTTTTTATTCTTGGTTGCGTTTTGGTTTGCTATGGCTGAATCGATAGATCCTTTTCTTTCTCTGTTTTGTTGGGGTTGTGACCTGGGATTGTTAGGGGGAGTAGTTTGAGCTCCTCGGTAATGTTTGCTACCATAGGTGAGTCCAGGAGATAGCCAAAGGTCGAGAGAGAGATGATTCGTTTCTGTCATTCCCTTACGTTGTCGTGCACTTCGCAGACCAAGTTTATTCTTTGCCCTTGCATTTCATTGACATATTGTGTGTATGACCACCGCAAGTCCTTTCATCTTTGCTGCATTTCATGCCCTGCTTTTCATTCAACTTACAGCATTGGGTGGAGAAGTGATAAGGCTTAAAATCATTCAACCAAAACTCTCGTAGCCTGAATGTAACCACATGCAGGAAAAGAGAGAGACAGAGTTTCAGGAATGCAATTAAAGCACAAAGCACAAGATCCCTTAACATTGTGATCAGCTGAGGAACCCACTCTTACTAAGTGAACAAATGCATTAATACTTGAGGCAGTACCATTTGAACAAGCAAGCTCTTCATCAACCTCAAACAATAGAATGTGGAGTAAAGGCATGATATGATACAATACCAATCACCACTATTCAAAACACCAAACCATCCATTCACCATACTATGCCACTTATATGCCCTCAACCCCACCTTTCCCATTTTCCTGGAACGAACATTGACCCCCATACCTAGAATAAACAAGTTTGAACCTATGCTCTGTCCTTGAGGCTTCATTATTTCTGCATTTTATTTTTCCTTATAAATGGCATCATTGTAAAGAAAGAACAATCAACATAAAAGTTAGTTTAAGTAGAAAAAACCCAATTAACTTTCTAAACAAAACTTGCACTGTCATCATGTCTTCCTTAAAAAAGTTTATGCAGTTCATAAATTTCAGTAAACATGTAAATTCAATTTTAAAATGGAATGGACTTCTTGTTGAACATGCAATAACTAAGTCGCAAACAATTGACAAGATAATGAACAAGAATGCCTGAAATGATATCATGAAGATGATCTTCCAAGGATCCCAAGGGCATGAACTAATAGACAAGTAGCCTCTGGTCCCCATCAGCACAGTAATCGATTAAATTTACAAGGTTAGAAAGACATAAAAAACTGAACATAAGAACCTCAACACAAAATTTTCGATTACCTTGAAGCCCATTTCTATCCAATTGCTTAACTGCAACAACCTGTCCATTCCAGTAATCAAATTAATTAGCAATAATAAACTTGAAAAGCAGCCAGAAAATTTTTGGTAGAGGCATTTCTAATAAAATCAATATTGCCATTTTTAAAAAAATTAGGAAAATTCAGAAAAAGTCCGATGAAATGAAATAAGTAAGAAAAAAATAGAGAAAATGACGGATACCTCACTCTACTACTTTAGCTTGAAGATCTGGAGTTGAAGCTTTCTTTCAGATCATCTCTAAGTGGGCCCAAAAAAGGAGGACATATTGGTTAAAAATTAGAAAAAAATAGAAATGAAAAAAACAGAAACGAAAATAAACACACTTTTTTTTATAATAGAAATAAAATAGCTCAGATCCATTTGCATTCTTTTGCCCAGGTACAAAGGATTAAGTGAAAAAAAAAGGATCGGAGGAGCTCGTTATATAGAATGTATCATACAAGAAGGGCAAAAAAGAGATACGTTCAGTGGATCAAACCTTCCTTCCCATGGATTGGATCAAAGTAGAGTCCACTGAGTCGGAATCATTGACCCCTGTTGTCATAGGGACACAGAATTCCCGACGAGATAAGACCGGAACAGTCGTCAATCCGATGCGAAAGGGAAGCTTCACATTCGAGAATATAAGAGCACTAAAATTGTCTTCTTCCCGTCTTGCACGTAGAGATACGAAAGTACAACAGCAAAAGAGACGGTACCCGCACGACCACAGAGCAAACCGTCCATGAGTATTTTTGGAAGTCCATCTACGATCGTGTAGGAGAAAGGAAAACTAACGAAAAAGAATGAAGAAATGATAGATGAAATGTTTTGGAGAGGAAGAAAGCGGCGGAGCTTCTGAGGAGAGAAAAGAGAGAGAGAAGCGTGTGGTCTCTATTCTTTACCCTAGCCATCTATTTTTATTTTCGAAACGAATCGAAAGCACCATAGATCTACACTCTAGCTGCATTTCCAGAAAAAACAAGACAAAACATCGACGTAACCAGATAGAAGAAAGAAAAATAAATCACTAATGAAAGGAAAGTAGCGGAAGAATTGAGGTACTACCTGAAACAATAGAGAGGAAGCAGCAGTCAGTGCTTCACTTGTGGTTCTATCTTAGACCGGAAAATAAAAGTCAAGAAATAAAAAAAAAATCCACATTAGTTCTCCAATTGCAACCAGAAAAGCAAACAAAGACGGCAGTCTTTCATTTACAGGGTTCGAAGCTCCAAATGTTTTTGAAGCGCAAAAAATGAAAGAAAAAAGAAAAATAATAAAAAGTTGAAGTAATATTCAAGAATAGAGTGGGAAGGAAAGGATAAGGAGAGATAATAAAGATTTTGAGAGCAAGAGGAAGAGGGAAAGATCTGATCAAGGACTGGTGGTGAGAAGAAAGAAAAGATCAGAGGAGAAAAATGAAAATTTTCAAAGAAATAGAAAAGAGAATGAAGGAGAGCTAAAATGTTCTGAGAAGGAGGAAACAAAATAGAAGTGGCGGCGTTCTGAGGAGAAAAGAGTGAGAGAGAACCCTAGCGCAAAAAGAAAGAAAGGAAACAAATCATGAGAGAGCAACCAAAACACAAAACGCTGTCGTGGTATTTGTTCGGAACACACGCACATGTGCGGCACGTGAGAGGACGACGAAGATTTTGGCTGAATGAAGTTGCCATGTTATCTACTTATGTTGAAAACATGAAGGGAGAACCCGACCCATAAGAATTGGCTGGAGGTATTTTGGTTATGCAGAATATAATAATTTCATTTCAACCTTGTCAACAAGTTAGGCATAACAGTTAATGTGTACATATTTGAAGTTCAGAGGATAAAATATCCATAAGGGCCAAATTTAGGGGGGCAAAGTATAATTAATCCCATTTTAAATAATACACTACTGTCCAAGTTACATTTTTATTGAGTAGTGTTTTTTTTTTTTTTTTGTTACTTTATGAGTAGGGTTGCAAATCACGCCTAGTGTGTCAGTTATTGTCAAATCCAAACTCAGTTCACAAAAAGAAGGTTTCGTGCTTCAAGCTTGGGTTCGCTATTATAAGGCTTACATTCAGCTTACAAATTTATTAGAGATTCGGAGATTATTGGGTTAGGCCTAAGTTCATAATTTAATGCATATGTTTAATATTTGTATATTATTATACGATAATCTATAAACTATTAACTTTTTAAATTTAGAATATGCATAATTATATATATTACATATATTTATTATATATATATTATATACGGGTAATTCAAAATATATTAGGCTTCGTTTGATTTTTTTCCCTTTTTTTTCTTAATTTTTATTAAGCAAAACTACATAAAAGAGTATATCACTCAGTCACTATGAGATCCTTCCATCCCATTGGTTGGATGATGCAGTCAGTTCCCCCTCCGTCCCCACAACCTCCCCCAAAAAAAAAAAAAAAAAAAAGGGTAGAAGAAAAGGCTAAGAAACTACTCCGTTTGACCAAAAGACGGATATAAATACGAATAATACACTGCTAATGTACTACCATTGGACTTGGACCATACGCATTATGTACTACTTAAGGCTTAAGCACGAAGGAACGAACAGATAGCCGAGTCCAGCTGGTTTTATACCACCAGTACGCTACTACTTTTCTGTATTAAATAAATTTGGGCGAAACGGACGCGATGCTTCTTCACCTTCTGGGGAGAGGTGAATACTTATCTTCCTCCTTCCTCCGCAACTAGCACAAAACTAACCCTGGAAGAGGGCCCTTTTTATTTTATTTTGATTTGATTCTGTTTAGCAGGGGAGTAGCGGTGATTAGTTTTATTATATTATTGTTTCTGTTTATTTGTTCGTAATCAGTTAATGATTGAATCATTTTTGAGAGATGATGAGTGATTTTGGTGGTGGCGGGGAGGATGATATACTAGTGCTAGTCGGTGATGATGATTTGGATCACAGCAACACCATGCTGGATGCTACTCCTCCTCATCATCATCATCATCCAAACCCTTCGTCCCCCGCCGCCGCCGCCCAGTACGATCATGATTTTTCCAACATCCGCCAGATCGAGCAGTTTCTCTTGAATGAAGACGACATCATAGACATGTATCCCCAGGAGGAGGGGGAGGAGGACCGCCTTACCGCCTCCCTCGGTTTTTTGTCCGACATAATCCTCGATTCGCCGCTTCCATCCGATCCCTCCTCCCCCGATAATCCATCTCCCGAAAGCGACTTCCCCTATTCTAACCACAACTCCAACTCCGACTCCGACGCCAAGGATGTCCAACAACCCCCCAATCTCATAGGTCATCAGGAGCTCCTCCCCCCTGCTGCTATTCCCCACCCCCACCAAGAGGAGAAGGAAGGGAGCGAGGCGGGCCAGCTTAATAACAATGGTGACGATGCCGATCCTATTTCCAAGAAACGCAAAAGGTACCCTCACTCTTCCCTCTCTGCTGCCTACATCCTTGGAATTATACCCGACCAATTTAACGGAACCCCCCCCCCCCCGCCCGGCGGGGGGCGGGGTCCCCTGCACCTACCGCCGTTCACATGATTAAATCTACCTTGACTGCAATTTGGATTGTGGTTTTTGCTCCCAACAATTAAGCAGGCTTCGAATTTTGTTAAATATTTGAAGATTTTTGTAGTTGTAGTACAGATTTGCTTGTTGAATGATGGCCCAAACATCATCTTTCACACGGCCCCTCTTATGGTGCACTTTAGTAGAACCTTGAACAGTCTAGCTTGCTACCTATACGTCTGTAGTATTTGTTTTTACTGAATCTGGTTCTTTCTTTTGTAGCCAATTGCAGAACAGGTATGCAACTGTCCGTTCTCAGAAAGGAAGAAGCATGTATATAAAGGATCCTCGAGATCAGAGCATACTATGAAGCAAGAGTGCAGGAGCTCGATAGTTTGCTTCAGCGCTATCTTGCTGCAAACATCTCTACGCCTTTCCTTGAACACACCACCACCACCCAGGCCTTTGATGCTTCCACAAACCCAAGCAGGCAGTCTTGCTGTGCTCATCTTGGCGTGAGACTCCATCTTTTCAGTTCATCTCTTAACACCCCCCCCCCCCCCCCCCCCCCTCTTTTTTCCAAAATTCTTCGTTATAATAATAGTTGTATTGCTACGTTTTTAAATTTTCAAAGTCCAAAAGGAACAACAATTCCCGTGATCTGCCAGACTTTGTTGAGTTGAGAACAGAAATGCGACCACACTGAAACAGCTCGCTTATTTAGTCTTTTTATTACATATGTAACTTATGTATTCCGGGTTTCTGATACTGCATTTCGTATCACCTGCCATTCACTCGGTTTTAGTTCTTTGAATTCAATTGCACCTTTCATTGATGTAGGCGTAGCCTCAATTATCACGTTCTTTTAGTCCTCGTGGAGACCTACTGATAATTTATAATGTGGTTTGAAAGTAAAACTTCTTAAAAATGCTTAGCTTTAGGCACTGTAATAGATTGAGATTTGTTGGTGTTGGGGTGGTCTATTCTCATGGTCGCTTTGGAATATTTGCTGTAGCTCTCAACTCCAAATCCACGTGTGACAGTTTTGTTGTCCTTGATACATCATGGATGGAATTTTTTTTTAAGCCAAAGCGAAATAGAAAATTAGAATTTATGCATAAAATGAATTGACAGAATGTGTTAATTTTGCAGAATCCCTGCTGTTGGGTTCCCTGCTTTGGTTCCTGGGCATCGTGGCACTCCTCACTCTGCCCAGACAGTTGTCAAATCTAGGAGCAAAAAAGGTGGGCTGCAAAATTCCGGGAAGCCTGGCTCCAAGAGAGGCAGGAATTAAAATACATGGAACGCTGGAGTTCAAATCTTTTATGATGAGCAAGAGATGCCGAGGTTCAAGAAGAAAGATGAGGTGCTCTTTCAAACTGGGGTTGGCAGCTTCTTTTCGCGGCATTTTGTCCGTGACACCCTGTCAGTTCTTGGCCTTCTGTTAAGTTCTCCGTTAAGTAGTTGCATGATTGGGAAGACGAGCTGTTTTTGCTAAGATTTAGCCAGCTATTTATGGGACATAATGTAGTAGAAGTGGTCTTAATTTTCAGTAGTGTCTGTGAAGAGGTTGCAGTAGGGGGTTCTTTTTTTCCCCCCCTTTTTTTGGTGGTTTTCTTGATGTTAGAATTGAATTACAAATTCCGTTTCTGTATCTATTGTTATATTAACGTTTTCTTCATGCTTAATGGGCGGGGCTTTTATGAGCAGGGGACTAATAGAATACACTTTGCAGGGATTTGGAATGTGCTCTTTAGATAAGAGAGTTCCAGCCCTGGACTTGATGTTGAATGTGGGGTTGGTTTCATGGTTTTGGCTATTCAACCTTTGATGCCCTCTTTTGATAATAGTAGTGATAAGTGATGAGACGGCAGGTGTGGTTTTTTTTTCCGCTGCGCCGGGGGTGGTTGAAATGATTGGACCACCGGGGATGCATACAGGTAAAACTGGAAACTGGGAAGTTTGGTTCAATTGGGGATGGATTGGTTGGTACGTTGGTTGGTTGGTTGGAAGCACGCGGGCGGATTGGAGCACTCGGTAATTTTGTTGATTGTGGTTTGGATGTGAATGTGGACCCCCGCGGGGGGTTTTGGGGGTTCACAACTTTGGACGGACCTTGAAGTGCGGTAAATCTAATTAAGCCCTTAGTTTTCAAGGAGTGCAAGGGGAAATGATAGAAAGAAGGGTAAAATACACTAAATTTTCTTGTGGTTTGGATTATTGTCATAAAATCTCTTCATTGTTTAAAAACTCTCAAAGAGCCCCCTCATGGTTTGGATTAATTTGGCCAACGGACGGAAATCATCCAATTTGATGAAATAATATAAAATTTCTATATTAACCTTGTTTTCAAACTATATCAAAAGTTAGTTCGGGTTTTACGTAAGATTTTAAAAATTTTCTTGCTTTATTTAAGAAAAAAGTAAAATTCAGGGGTTAATTCAACAAATTCTAAAAATTTGTTGTCTTCTTCAACCAGATGATGATCAGATTTCAGAACCCATCGCCTTTCTTTTTGTTCTTTTTTTTTTCCTTTTTCTGTTTTCTTTTCCTTCCATTTTCTTCTCCTTTTCTTCCTTTTTTCAGTCCAGCAATTGTCACCTTGCCATCACCGCCATCGTCGCCGTCACTATGATTCTCGTGGTCATTACCTTCATTATCATCTTCAGCACCATTGGGTCTCAAATTTCATCTAAATTCATGAATCTTGAATTGTCTAAGGAAAAAATTAAGGGGCCAAACTAAAATTTTAAAACATTCTTCATCTTCTCCGGCGATAAAGCAGCTTTCATTATTTTGCTACCGCTGCCGCCACATCCATCATCGTCTTTGTGGGTTTACAAATAGACTTTATGAGTCAAGGTGAAAATTTTCAAAGTTTCTTTTCTTCCCTGCCTATTATTATCATGTACAGATCTTGTGGCAGCGA
>NW_020862142.1:0-58315 GCF_003713205.1 Coffea eugenioides
ATTAAGCCTATAAATAGGCTAGCCTTGTAAGGTTAAAAACTAGTTTTTGATGAATTAAAATTATTAGTGCATTCGTTTTCTTTCATAAAGAATTCGTGCCTTTCAACTTGCTTGGCAAGGGTTATTGAGCAATCTCGCGTCCTGTCCTTGATTGATCATCCGACCTATTCCCCTGGAGTATTCACCTTCATCGGAGTGTCGTCTACCACCTCCAATCAAATCGAGTTGTCCGTTTGAGTAAGGGTTCCGCAATCCAAGCGTTGGACATCCCCGCTAGATCCTTGGGCAAACGTGCTACGTGTCTCGACCGTGGATCGAGGAACGTATCAGAACCAGTTGAAGTGGATGCTGAAGCTGATGAAGAAACTGAAGAGGAGGACCTCTCCCAATATCAGCTCTCTCGAAGGACACCTGGATCCACATAGTTCATCACTTAGGACATTTGCATTGTGTTTGTCTTGTTTATGTGTTTGTGGTATTCAACAATGAATATGTAATGTAATGGATATTTGAAGTTTCTTTTGGTATGTTTTGATGGATGTTTAAGTACTGTTTTGATGGATGTCTAAGTATTTTAATGGATGGTTGTTTGTCTATTCTGATTGTGTGAATGCAATGAATTTGGTTTTCATTGATGAATGTGTTTGTGGATGTGTTGATTGTGATTGGTTGCCCTTTTGTGATGACAAAAAGGGGGAGAGGATTGGTGTTGATTAGGATTGGTGTTGATTGATGATTGATTGGTGATGTTGGATATGTTGGATTGATTGTTTAAATTCAGTTGATGATTGTGATGGATTGATTGGCTGATATGCTTAATTGTCATATTTTTGGAAAATTATTTAATTCGGTTGGGCAGCCAAGTGAGGGGGAGCTTTTCAAATCTTTTTATGATTCATTAAGTAAGGGGGAGTTCTTGTCTATTGAGAAAGGGGGAGTTTTTACTGCAATCATCAAATCTCATTCCAAACTTTTGTTTTGTCATCATCAAAAAGGGGGAGAATGTTATTCTTGGTTTTGATGATCACAAAAGTTCTTTGAAATATCTATCTAACCTTCTTCAAATATAAGTGTTTTTGCCTATCAAAGAATCAGGTACTAAAATGTCATGAAATGCAAATCAACCAAAAGAAGAAGCAAAAACAGGACACTCATGTCGGACGGCCGAAAGGAATCTGTCGGACGTCCGAAAGGATAAAGAACATCAGGAAGGAAGCTCTGTCGGACGCTCATAAGGAAGCATCGGACGTCCGGAAGGATCGGACGCACACCTCGGACGCATATCAACCAGATCGGACGTCCGAAAAATTCCAAGATAACTTGTCAACTCTCGGCCTACGATCGGACGCTGTACTGTCGGACGACAAAAACTCATCGGACGTCCGAACTTCATCTTGGCTGTTTTCGGACGATTGGTTCGGACGATAATCTGATCGTCGGACGTCCGAAAGCCCCAACGGCTAGCTGACTCTTCATCTGCCTTCTATCCGTTGGAAGCTTTAATGAAGTCCATTTCTGTTCCCCTTTAAAATCAAACTGTTCTGAACGAAGTGGGGACTTTTGCACACTTTGTTTACAAGATCTCAAGAGATATTTTAGCTAGAAAATAGTCTCCAAAGCTAGATTTGTTCTCCAAGTGGTGTGAATTTCTTGTGAGCTTTTCTCTTGTGGTTGAAAGTTTCAATAGTGTAGCTTTGTTGAGGGTTATCTGAATGTTTGTAAAACTTCCTGGCTTGACTAAGTGAGGCTCAGGGCAAGGAGGAAGTGCTCCCTCCATTGTACATCTAGTTGATCATCTTTCATCAAAGAGAAGTTGCTCAACCTAGTGATTGGTCTTCAAGTTTGAGGAAAGCTTGGTAGACAATCGGTTTGATATTCTATCTTATTCTTTTTGTTTAATAAAATTCTAATTGCTTATCTATACTTGTGTTTCGAATCAATATTGCTCTCTTCTTGTAATCTACTTGATTGATCATTACTAGAAAAGAAGGTAAATTTTTATTAAGTAAAAATTGCATAAATTTGATTAAGATTTTAATCAACCTAATTCATCCCCCCTCTTAGGTTGTCTTTGGGCCTTACAATGCCTATGTGTTATGTGTCTTATGTGATTTATGTGCTTATTTGCTTTATTATGCTTTATCTGATTTTCTTAGACTGTAATAAATGCATGTTATCACACTAGTCCAATGCTAGTTGTGATTCCTTTCCCGTCACCATACTAGTCCAACGCTAGTTGTGGTTCTTTGTTCCGATTTCCCACTAGTCCAATGCTAGTGAGGATCCATAGACATGGGTTAGTCCAATGCTAGACCCTTAGGGACCTCCCTCGTTAGATCATATTTGTATGATTACATTACAATTCATGCATATTTTTTCATTTTAGGATCTTTATCATTTTCACATAATATTTCCTCTAATAAAATATCCCTTACCCCTATGTATATATAACATTTAGATTTGCATCTCATTTAGGAAATTAGGGGGTAGATTAGTGTATTTTGCCTGATTAGACTAGAGATTACCCCTTGGATATGGGATATGGACGAGTTTGGCTTTTCTAGTCTTAGCACGCTCGTATTCCCTCTATTAAAAGGAAAAATTGAGTCACGAACATTAGTCCCCCGTACCCGACATGATGCACTCCTTTAAGACATGTATATTTCTATAATTATTTTATTCTTTTCCTCTTCTTAAAGTCTCATATTTTTGCATTATTCGTGACCTCTCCAAAGAGTCATTATTAGGCATCACAACTAATGTGATTGGCACCACTCAAGTTTTGAAGAGAAATTTTGCCCCCCGATACCCTCCTAGGTCTAGGGTTTGCATTCATATAATACATCCAAATGTGATAAATTCTTTGGTTAAAACAAGAAAATCCTTGACTAAATCACGCAACTAGCCTTGGCTAGGTCGAAGGGGTGCCTTGGATTTTTATCCTTGCCTTCCCCTTCGTCAAATGTGACTCCCGAACCTTTCCTTTGATTTACATAGATTTGGAATCGTTTAAAAAGGGTTTTCCATTTATTCTTTAAAAATTTCATTTTTAGGTGACTTGGTACACCTTAACTCAATACCAAGTGGCGACTCCGATTTTTGTTCAAAAACCCTTTTTAAACTATTATTTTGGGTCAAAATGTCGCATTTTCAAGTCCCATTTAGACCCGTGCTTTTATTCCTTTTTCAAATCAAAAATTCACTTTTTAAACTATTTATTTATTTTCTAAAAAATGGGGCGCGACAAAAATACACTTAATTAAGGCCACAACACCCTTCAAATATAACCAAATAAGAGCTCCAAAACCAACCACAATCAAGCCAAATTTGGAAACCCTAAGCTGAAATTTATGCACACAAGCTGGAAATTTCCTTAGGCAAGTTAAATTAGCACATAAAAACTAGACATTTCACATGTCAAAGCTGGCAAACCATGTCCAACCCTTAAGCTTCATATATGGGCAGAAAATTCCCCAATAAAACTGAAAATTTACATATCACCACCTCAAATCATGAAATTTCTCATAAAACTACAAATTTTGTAACCCTAAACCACTAATATGCAATTATTAGAAATAGAGGAAGGTTTCCTACCAAAGTTACCTTAGAACCTCAAGAAACATGGTAGCTTAGTGCTTTTCCCTCCAAAATCACCCCACCAACACCTCTACTCTTCCTTAGTTAGCACTTTGTATGGTGTAATTTGCAAATTTGTTGGTTGGAACTCAAGATTGAAGCAAGAAATTGAAATACAAGATGAAGTTTCTCTCCCTTTCTCTCCCTCAATGGTTCAGCCAATCAAGACAAGAAAATGAAGAAATTTTGGTCAAAATTGGTGTTTAGTAAAGGTAAGAAAGGTTGGTCAAAGTCCAACTTTCAATGGTGTCGCGACAAATGGCGCCTTAGGGTTTTGTTCTCATCTTCTTGTCTTCCAAAGCTAATTTATCTAACAAACCTCTAATTATCCCTTAGCACATTGTAAAATAATATCCCTTTATGCAAAACTTCACCTAGTCGTCAAAATTTATGGCACTTACCACACTAGTGGGTCTCACGTCCATAATGCACTTCAAACTTAACATGAACTAACTTATACCAGGAAAATGATTTAAAAACTATACTTACTTATAAAAATATCTAGAAAATTAAAGTAATAAAATAAAGTAAAGAAAAGGTATGCAAGGACATAAAATAAATAATACAAAATATCAAAATTTTTCGGGTCCTCACAGATCCACATGGATCAAGTGACAAAAGTACCTTGTAAGAACTCGAAAAATAGTCTCCGGGTGTGCTCATGCTTAGGCAAGTAATAGCCATATAAGCATATGTCCATTTTAGAACCCCTCCTACATTCTACAATCTTCACAATCATAAGAATTGATCATACATCACATATCAAACAAATAATCAATTAGTGGGGAAAAATGAGCTTAAACCAAATTCAAAACTCCAAGACATGTTTATAATCCAGCCCCAGACAATTAAAAACTGCACCACAAGACTACAATGGTTGTTTAAACAACACAAAAGTTTCATATATAATATTTTTTATGACCTCTTAAATAACTAACCAAAAGCAGAAACACTCCTCGGTTATTCATTTAGCAGGTCAGGTGATAATAACTTAACAATAGGTTACTGGATTTAAGAGACCTGGAAGAACAGTTGGAAGTGCAACTCAAGCTTACGTTTACCCCAACCCAAGCTTCCATTTAGCTCAGTTACATAAAGCAATTTATTGTTGCATACATCAAGATAAAACTAATTTACACAATTACTAAGATAATTACTAAGATAAATCCACGACAAAACTAGTTTCACACAATTGCTAGGATAAACACTAGTTTGTGAGAGCTAATGACATACTAAGATTGAACTAGTTTCACCCAATTGATAAGATAAAACCAATTTCGCACAATGCCAAACCCAAGATAAAACTAGTTTCACACGATTGCTAGATAAACAATAATTTTAAGAGCTGATATCATGTTGAAACCATTGATTCCTCTAAGGCTTGCCTTCTACTAACATAACTGTGACACCCCCACTTCTCCCAAGGGCGAACCCAAGGGTATCCGTGGGACGCCTGCCCAACTCTCGCCAGGACTCGGTACAAATTCAATTCAAACTTAAGAATAACCAATCGATACTACAAGTCGAAGATATGAAGGAAGGTCAATTCCTTAATAATCGTTCAAGTCTTACATCATAAGCTACCAAAAATATCTTACATTCCCAAAATATACAGCTTCCAAAAGTTGTCTAAACAAATACATTCAAAATTCTAATCAAAAGGGCCATCAGATCGACCTCTCCATAATCCCCTCCATTTCAGCTCCTGTTAAGGAAAACAAAACTAATGGGATAAGCTGACGCTCAGTAAGGCCAAGAAAAATCATGCAAGCAGGTAATTCAAGTAGCAATAAAGCTGGTACGAGAGATAAAGCTGTAACATTCAAGCAATTCCCGAATATTCACAAAACATATTCAAGAAGGATACGGGAGCTCTTAGGAGCTCATTTCCACTTGCTTTGCCAAAGTTCAATCCAAAAGTCCGTAGAACTTTACTTATTCCATTTATGATTCTGAGTCGAATGAGAGGTACCTCCCACCCGAATCAGTGTGGTACATACTATCGCTCAGTGGTCAATCATACGTTTAGGGTTCTGAGTCGAATGAGAGGTACCTCCCACCCAATCGGTGTGGTACATACTATCGCTCAGTAGTCGATGAGACATCGCTCCAATCGACTTCTGCTTTGCTTATAGTTCTGAGTCGAATGAGAGGTACCTCCCACCCAAATCGGTGTGGTACATACTATCGCCCAGTAGTCGATAAGACATCGCTCCAATCGACTTAGAAAGGTTTATGGTTCTGAGACGACATGAGAAGTACCTCCCACCCGAATCGGTGTGGCACATGCTATCGCTCAGAGAACCGATCATTTATTTAGGGTTTTGAGCGAACATGAGAGGTACCTCCCACCCGAATCGGTGTGGTACATGCTATCGTTCAGAGACCCGATTATACGATTATAATTGTAAGGGTTGATAACATTCAGTCCAATCGACAAATACCGTTATAGGCCGATGAGCGCACTCCAATCGGCAGTCATACAGTTCAATTATGAGTCAAGGAGATTCACTCCAACGACATATACAGCCATAGCATATAATGCAATTCAATTCAGGCAATTCAATTACAATTCATTTTATTGAGAACGCATTCGATAAAGTACACACTCGACTCAGCAGTTATAACCCATCCATTTCATATTGAGCAATTCACATAATTTCCAAATATTCATGCACTTGACACTCACCAAGTAAACAAAGAAGTAATGCCCTCTTGAGGGTTTAAACGTCCGCCGTAGGATCCTCTTGAAGGTCCTCTTGTGTGTCTGAGCAATTAATAATGAACTACTACTTAGAAACCCCATTTATCAAATAAGATTATACTAGAGTACAATCTAAGAAAATTTCACAAATACGAGTCTTAATTACTCGTAAATCGAGACTCAAAAGCGGGGTTTTAAAAGTACAAGAGAAATCTGATTTGCATCTTTAAAGTCAAGTGCGGAACGGTCGAGTGATATGGAAGGAAAATGGAGAGTTTGAAACCCTCAATTTCCCTTAAGTTCGAAAATTTCAGATTTATCAAGCGGTCTTTGAAAAATTGTATCTCACTCTCGGTAAGTGTAAAATTGGAAAACTTGGTACCGTTGGAAACTATTTCCAAAGTACTAAAAGTTCCTAGAAGACACTTTTCCATGATTCCAAATGGATGACATTCGAAATGTGGCTCAAAGTGGCTGTTTTGGACCATTAAGACAGTTTTGGGTTGATTTTCGGCAAAGTTTGGAAATTCGGCAAAATTCACACAATGCGAACTAGGCTCTAAAATTTGGAACTCAATTAGAGTTACAATCAAAGTTTAAAACACAATAGGTGGAATAGGAATCGGAGTTTTGAGTATCGAGAGACATCAGTCCAAAGTTGGTCACATTTCGCAAACTGTTCAGTCATTTTCCAGATTTAAAGACTATCTTTGAAATATCATTTGGCCATCGATTTGGCATTATAAATACACCAAATTTGGTACACTAAATCCTCCATGTGTGAACAATATTTTTACCAAGTTTCATGTAAAAATTACCACGGGAAGGCAGTCATTAAAATAACCAAAGTTCAAGAAATATTTCAAGGCTAATCTGCCTTCTCACTTTTCTTTTGCTTGCAAACGTTTTGTGCAATGAAATCAGTTCTAAATCACTCCATTTTCAAAACCAAGAGTTAATAAACATCCACTAATCAATTTAAAGGTAATGGACATCACAATTTTCGAAATATAACTCCCCAAATCAGATTTGACCATTCGTCCAAGAGAAAAGGAAAAGTTTTTTAGATTTGAAAAGCAGAGTTTGGGACATCTGTTGGGCATCGAGAAAGACTTGGAATGGCACCAAATTTGGTAGTATTACCCTACCATATAAGGGCTATTCCTCTGTCAAATTTCATGCAAAAATTCGTACGGAAGGTTAGTTAACAAAGCCACTAAAGTTCCAAGAATTTCCAAGGCAAATCTGCGTCGTACATAAATTTTTCCTTTTCTAAACATTTGGCCAATGAAATCTTCTCAAACACGGTCCATTTGTGTAGACAATGTCTAAGAAACATCCAAGATGTGTTTGGTAGGTGATTAACACCAAGAATTTCGAAACAACAAGTCCCAAATCAAGATTAGCTAAAAATCAGTCTAGAATTAGGGTTTTCTTTCACGAAGACAGTTCTGAAATTCAGCCACATCTCACTCAATTCAACTCAGAATTGAGCGTGGTTAGTGGCATTGAAAACTACATTCATAAGGCTACAATTTTTTAGAAGGAATCATTTTAAAATTCTGTCCACAACTAGCTCATATTTGAGCATCAAGTTTAAAAAGAGCTTCCAGTACAGACGCAAAACAGAACAGGCAACTTTACAAGGTTGGCACGGATCACTCAGGTGGAATCAGGACATGATTTTATACGATTGGAAAAACTGGAAATGTCTAGTTTCTAGTGCCACAAATGGCACTCGATTTCGACATCGGAGTAAAAAGTTATGGCTGAAACAAAATCACTGCCAGAGCAATACGGGACACAATTCCAGCTTTGTCAAATTTTTGAAATCTCAACATTCACTCATCCAAATCATGTAAGTTTTTGAGAAAACTTTGTACACAACCTATATTACACATATACATCAGAATCAAGTCATTTGAACCACAAAAAATATGCACTAAGGGTCACGGCAATGACAAGGGCAGAACGGGTAAAATTTTCCTCTTCACTTCCTTTGAGCTTTCTTCAACAATATAACTCATTTCCAATAGATTAAATACTAATCCAACATAAACAACATCAAATCTCATCAAATCAGTCCATCAAGCCATAGTGGGATTTCATAGAACCCACACACAAAATTTCCAACCATCCAAAGCTACCCATATGAATTTATAAGCTCACAAGTGTAAGATAACTTCCATAAACTAAGATTTTTGAGGTTGATCGTTCATTACCTTCTTAGATGATCAAGGCAGAAATTTTCGGTCAAAAGGAGCTCAAGAAAACCGTGCAAATGAAGCCTCTTTCCTAGCTTAGCTTGATCACCAAGTGATTTGCAAGTAGTGGTAAAAATTTGAGGTGATTTGGACAAGAAATGAGCAAGAAAATGAAGAGCTTTTGGTCTTGTTTCTCCCTTGGAGTTGGCAGGCCAGCTTAGAGCAAGAGAGAGAGAGTGTTTGATGAAAAATGAAGCTTCCTTGAGAACCTAAAATGTGTGGCTAAGAATGCCTCAAAAGTCAACTCTCTCCCCGCGCGCACATGCGCGCGTTTCGTGCTCGATTTCTTTCGAATTTGTTTCATTTGTGCACTAAACCTCTAATGCACTTCCAATCATATTATTATTATCCACTCTTAATGGTCTAAAAATAAGGGTCTAAAGTTCCTCAATTAATCGCGCATGCAAAAACGTGTACTTCCGATTTGTGCGTGACAAAGTGGAATTTTCAAGAAATTCTTATAACGATAGTATCACTAACTAATAATTGAACACTTAAACATAAAAATACCTTTTTCAAGACTAATGTACAAGTGTCCAATTTTTCCAAACTTATTGTATTCTCGAATCGATTATTGTTTCCAAACACGCATCCACTATTCACTTTAAGCGAGCTTTCAAAAATTTAAATTTTGTAACAAGTTATTTTAAAAATATAAGCAAGTCATAGTCCCATGCACTTGGGTTTAAAAAGGTTGGAATAAATTATTTGGAGAAAACGGGTGGATAAATAATTAATTAAGCCATTAAAATAAGATTAAAATAAGTAAAAATTCGGGTCTTCACAATAACAGCATTAATAATGATCTAAATTAGGTTCAAGCATTGAGAACTTTCCATACAAGTGAACCACCTACTTGGGCGTGTAGAAAATGTACTAATCTAATGTGGTCTTGTTCTCAATTGCTTTTGAATTTCAAAGTCAAAACGAAGGTAAATATCTAAATGGAAAACGAAAAAATTGTTGCTTCAGATTTTCAACTTTTTTGCCTCTAAAAAAGAAAATAATAATAATAATAATAACAGTGAAAATAAAAATAAATGAGAAGGCAGAAAAAATTCGTGTTGTCTATCAATGTTGTGTTTGCCTTCAATCATAAGCACGAGGGCTACCTTATATCAATCACATTTGAAAAAGAGTAAAACAAGAGAGTAAAAAAGAAAATTGTACTCACATGCACAGTTTGCAGTAGTTGCAAATATTCCAGAGCATTTTGCCTTGACTACAAATAAAAGAAGAAACAATTCAAGTGACCAAATGGCGGTATTGGTAATCTTAGGAGTTTAAGTTTCGTTATGACGATGCCATACCCTTTATAAATCTGACAAATAAAATGATAGTGTCCTAGAGCATATAAAAAATGCTAAACATGTACAAAGAACTAAAAGGTTTAGAAATTTTAGTTACTTAAAAGACAAAAGGCACATAGCTTCAAAACAAAGTATACACAACACATTTGAACATAATCTACATTTCTTGCTACCAAAATCAGGTTTAAAAAAAACCTAAAATAAGCTTTTCTCATTTCATTGTCTAGATATTCCTGCCTTTAAAACATTAACATCCAACTTACACAAAGTAAAGAACAAAAGAGCATTTGGATAGACAATAGAATCATTTCTCATCTTCCTCCTAGTGATCTTGTGCATAAAGTGTCACCTAACCATATGATTTCTTCCTTGCAAGTCTCATTCAAACTAGTTATGGTCAAAACAGCAACTAGAGTAGCCAAGTAGATGCAAATATCCTAGAAACGTATAAATAGGAAAGAAAAGATACTAAAAATACGAACATAAGGTTGAATGCACGCTAGCATTGACCAAGGAAACTAAAAACAAAACACAAGTTTGAATGCTTACAAGCATTGACATATGAACAAGTGCAAGAACAACCTACTTCAACAATTCTGCATGAATTTGACAAACCTTACTCTTTAATGGTGTAACTTGCAATCTTTATTTCATAATCAAAGGATCCACAACCTAATACCAAACATATCCATAGGTAGACAACCAAACACAATAATACCTCTCATGGTATACATAAATATCTTCCTGTAAAAGATATTACTAAAATTTATTTCCATAAACTATGCTGAAAAAGTATCAACAACATACACGATACAATCAATGAAACATACAACCCTTTCTTAACAAGGACAATACTACAGATATCATAAAAAACGCATGTATAAATTTAGAAGATTCATGAAATGACTAGCCTTAGTAGCCACAAAAAATAAAAATTTTATTTCCCTATCATGACCCTACAATATTGAGATTTAAATGAAGAAGTGAGACAAGGGCTTTGCAACTAGTAAGCAAGTAGTTTTATACAAATGACAAACTCAAAGAAGAATGTAGCTATATAACTATTTCAAAGAATTCTACAGTGAATGGAAAAGTTTAATGACAAGGAAATATTCTCAATGTCACGCCCCGAGCTAGCATACGCCCGTCACGTGACATCCGTCGTATTCTCAAGTCCCGCTAAAAAATATAAGGCAACATTTAACTAGACTAAACTTTAAAAGTACTATATAATATAACTAAGTAAAGTGCGGTACAAATATTATATAAAAGGTAGTCTACAAATATCCAATAAATTCGTACATTTATTCTCTGATTGAAACAGCGGAAACAAAGTAAATAAAATCAACAACTAGAAGTAGCTAACCTGCTAACTTCTGTTCACTTAAAACTAATAAAAGTTATCCTCAGGGTCTTCTATGTAAATCAACTCATACTCTTCAGAATCTGCAAAGATGGTAAAAAGTGGGTTGAGCGACAAATTGTTCAGTAGGTAGTATCTACCCCTCTGTTGGACCATGCATCCATAACTTTATAGATACTTATATTGTAACAGCCCCACTTTCCCCTAAGGCGAACCAAAGGGGTTAGCGGACTGCCTGCCCAGCTCTCGCCAGGACTACGGATCAGTTCACGTCGATCTAATACGTCCCGGAACATACCCACGCGCGTAAACAAGTTAAAATCACAAAATAAAACAAATGAAAAAAATGAAGCCGATGATGAACAGTACCGGCCATGTCCGAATCCGGATACTAGGCCGAGAGTAGCCAAATTTTTCTTTTGCCGTTTGAAATACAAGTTAATCAGAAATCCAACCAAATGTCAACCAAACATATATACATTGAAATGTAACATTTACAAGCCAAAAGCCAAAGCGGCATATCAAAACAATTCATCATGGATATACATGTTCGGTTTGCCAATCAAAAGAAATTGAACCCAATACACATTAAGGTTTCATTCAAAGAGCCATTCAAAAGACATTTACAGGAGCCCAACTTGACAACCAACTAGCACAACCTTTCTCAAAATAGTCATTTTTCCTGTAAGGAAAACAAATGGAACGGAGTGAGCTAAAGCTCAGTGAGCAACTATCACATAATCAACAAAGATCACTTAACCTTAAACTTTCATCTCAAGTACGCAATTAAGAAATAAGGCAAGTCGGTAAAAGGATACGGACGGCTCTCAAGAGCCCATTTCCACGCTTATATTCTTGATCCAATCTCATTGACTCTCCGTCAACGTTTATGAGTACCAACCGTAGAACCCACTTCACTCCCATCCCTTCCACCAAACATACCCCAATCGGGCCCGCACTCCAATCAGTAGCTTTTGGTAATACTCGAGTATACCGGAACCAAGAGTCTCATTACTACAAGATTCCCCAGTACAGTCCCCGTGGCATGTCAATTTTCACGACCAAGCCCTCGCCGGCTCGATTCAATTGACTACCTACGGGGTTGAGCTCAGTAATACAGTAAGGCCGTTGGATATTCGTCCAAACGACACCAAATCAGTTTTCCATGAATGAAATTCAATATCTCATATAGCAAGTGCAGTATTTCAGTAAAACGGTAATCAGTCATTAACGGTATCACAAGGGGTGAGGGCGGTCAAGTACACCCTTACCTCAATCAATTCCAATAGCCAAATAAACCTTCAAGGCATCAAAATCACATATAGCAAAGCCACATTGTAACATTCAAGTGAGTAGTATACTCACTTATCAATTAAGTGTTGTTTCATGCACTTCCGTCAAGAGAATGTCGTGAACCACCGTCACGTCCTAAAACACGTAAACAAATACAATGAGACTCGATAACGAGTCATAAAGCCTTGCCAATCACAACCCCAATAGGGTTTCATATGCATAAACAAGTAGCATGGATAACCAGAAATTTCAGCAATGCACTAACTTGCCCTTAACAAAAAAAACAGTTTTCGTCCTCCTTTTGCGGTAATGGCACAAAATGCGCCACACTTATCGGATGAGGGTGTAAGACCCACCATCTCGAAGCTAAAAGACAGGGCTACAACAATGTAGAAGGCCACTCAGTCCAAATCCTAGCACAACTAGGTCAAAAAGGCAGAATACCAAACCAGAACCGTAATTGCAGGTTTACAAATCACACTATGCTGTAATTCGTCTATCTCAGTCTATACAGGTCCAAATGCATTGATTCCAAAGGAATACGGTAGCTAGGACATCAATATATATTTCATCAGAAGACACCAACATCCAAAACCAAAGTAATTCCAGTCAAAACAGACGATTACAATCGCAGTTCGCACATTCTGATCACCCAGAACAGCAACAGTAAAAACGACATATCTCACTCTACACTACTCCAAATGACCTGAAATTTTACAGGAATCTCAAAAACATCAATACCTACAACTTTCATGTTTTAAGAAAAGGCCAATTCTCCCTCTAACCATATGATACAAAACCGGACAGAAAAAGGGGTTATGAAACCCTAACTTTTCACAATTCAATCCAAACCCAAAATTGGTTGTAATTTCCTATCATACACATCCACTAGAGTCATAACCCCTTATTACCAACCATCATAAACATCCACAAGACCATGATCATATGAAACCAGAAAATTCCTCAAAAAAATAAAAACTTCACCAATTCATTCCAAACCAAGAAATAAACCACAATTTCCAACACTATAGCCACCATTAGGCATAAATTCAACATCATTAGGTGTAAGAGGAAGTGTAAACATCACTTACCTAGTAAACAAGAGAGAGGAAGTTGTAAACCACCTTAGCTTCTCCAAAAAACTTCACCAAAACACTCACTAGCACCAAATGGAAGAATTTTATGGAGTAGATACTAGTTGATGCAATTGGTTTGGAAGATTGAGCTAAATGGAAGCTTGAAAATTTGGAGTAGTTTTCTTCTTTCTTGAGCTCTCAAGAGTCTGCCAACAAGGAGAGAAAAATGGTGATTTTTAGTCAATTTTTGAGATATTTAACTTAAGGGTAAAAAGTCAAAAAGTCCAACCAATGAGCAAGTGACACATGACACTCTAATAAATGCATTTCTATCCTTTAAGTCTCTCTCACATCAATCACTTCACCTCCTCTACTTATCTCTTCACACCCGATAAATTTTACACAGTATCCGGAACTTAATCTTAGTGGCCGAATTTTTCCGAACTTTTCGCACTAGTGGGTCCCACGTCCTTTCTCTATCCTTATTTTTTCAAAAACTACCCAATGCTAGAAAAATCATCTAAAAACTATAATTACTCATAAAATCCACCAAGAAAATTTTCTAAGCCAGAAAATGCAGAAAACATGCAATTAAAGAGGGAAAAACCCTAGGAAAATATTAGGGAAAGTACGGGTTCTCACATATATAGATATAAATCAAATCATTTGCACATCGTTCACATCCATAATCATGAAAGTGACGTCGTTCATAAAACAATCAGTAGTAAAGAGTGACAAGGAATTTAAAAGCATCTTATTGATAACTATACATGAAACATCATAAAGTCATAAATCATTTCATATCAATACATAAGTCTCTTCATATCAGTTCATAAATCATTTCATATAAGCTCATAACAAGTACATGTAATTACCGACTACTGAGTACTCAGCCTAGAGATTAAACCCCTTCTAGGTGGGCGACCAATAGGTTTCATGACTACCGATTGGTCTCATTACATACATGGGTCAATCGGCCAGACTTTATACCAGGCTGCCATGACTTTGTCAATCAGCCGGACTCTATACCAGACTACCATGACCTTTAGATAGGACTATAGCCCCTACCGTCTATTCCATAACTGTTTTGAGCTTTTCTTGACATAAATTCATTTCACACGTCACATGCATAGTTCTTAATTTCATAAAAGATACAGCTTCTTTGGTATATAACAACATATCAAGAAGTTTCAAATAAGTCACATGGTCCATTTTTGTATAGTCAAAATAGAACTTGCTTAAACAGTCCAGTAAATCATTCAACCAAAAGCAATTCAGATTAACATGTAAAAAATATAATCGATGACAAAAATTTCACTTTAAACTTTTGAAATCTCAGAAAGGGTAAGTACCACCCACCTTTGTCTGGCTGCTCGAGTGGAACTATTTTAGATCTCTTAAACTTGTGTCGAACCTATCAAATGCATAGGTTTCCTAATTAGTTGATATTTCCTACGGATGCATAACTATACAGACTCTGAGCACGTCGAAGATTCATGTCTAGACCATAATATGAACCCTAGTAGCATTTTCCCAAATTGGATGATTTCTATTTTTGGAAAGTTTCCTAAATTGGAAATTTTCTATTTTAGAAAGTTTCTTAATTTGGAAAGTTCTCCTTTTTGTAAAGTTTCCTAATTTAGAAGAAAATAATTATTCATAATCATATTTATTGTCTTGACTATTATCTTACTATACATATTTATAATTCATTATCATCCATTCTTATTATCATCCTCGTCACCGCTATTTTATTTTGTTACCACTTATATACTTGTTAATCAGTTACTATTATCTTTTTCTTTACTTCCACTTTTGTGCATGTCTAGGTGTTATTATCATTATGTATACATACATATATATTGACTTATTATTATAATTATTGTCTTAGCTTGTTCCACTTGTATTTATCTTTTTATTTTCATTTATAACCTTAATTTATTTCATCCATATCTATATTGTTATTATTATTACTATCATTGCTGTATTAATTATTATTAGTATTATTATTATTATGAGTTTAAGCATTTCGTTTAACAAACTAAAAATCATCTTACATTGTCTAAATTAATCTAATAAGGTTAGATGAAGATGTTTTAAATTTCTATTTAAGTATCTTAGACTTAATCAATTAAGTATGATTTTAGATAACTAATCTTTAACTCTGAGAATTATCTTTAGGTTGGGTTTGAAATTTTAAATTCCTATGTTAGTCCGTAGACGATAGTCCATTTATTTCTACAATTTATTTACTGCATATGCACTAAGCCCATGCTATCTTTCTAATCCAAATATACTTGCCATTATATATGAATGTGTATATATATATATTATGCTATTACTATTATATTTTTTTTCCTTGGCCGTCCTTGCCTGGCCCTTTTTGTTTCTTACTTCACTTGGCGTTGCCAAAGCTTTTGTCAAGCTTTGGCAGCTGAAGGTTGCACATGTTTATTGCTCCGAAAAACTAGGAACCAGCCCTAGGAGTAGCTACGCAGCCGCCATCTTCGTCGGCCAAGAAGAGGCCGCTTGACTCATGCCTCAGGGAGGAGGCTCGAGGAGGGTCCTCCTCCCCGAAAGTCCTTCGCAGACATCCTTGCTGGCCAACCGAGCTCTTCTACTCCTGATGTTGGGCTCCTTGGCTTACATAGGGGAGAACCAGCGTTACTGCTTTCTCGGGAAGACCTCTCAAGGCTAACAGAACCTTTTCGGAACGTGCTTGTGGAAAGGTTTGCGTTTCACAGACTACCAATGGAGGATGTCCGGAAGTTTTTCATCTCACTTGGCCTCAAGGGGAAATGCGCGGTGGGAATTCTGGACTCCAACCACGTTCTGATCCGGCCTAGCAAGGAGGAAGACTATACACGCCTCTTTGTGAGACGTACCTGGTTTATTCGTAGTTGTCCCATGACGGTTTCGAAGTGGGCAATGGATCTTAACGCTGGGCAAGAAGCATCAGTCGCTCCCATCTGGGTAAATTTCCCTGGCTTACCGCTGCCTCTTTTCGACATGAAACTCTTGTATAAGTTGGGCTCCTTACTTGGTAGACCACTCTAGGTGGATTTGGCGAAGTCAAGCCTAAAGCGCCCGTCGGTTGCAAGAATTTTGGTGGAGATCGACGTAGCAAAATCCCCTATTCAGCGCCTCTGGATTAGCGATCACTCCCAAGGCCAGTGGCAACAAGTGGAATACGAAAATTGGCCATCTTTCTGCCAATTCTGTGGTCGTTTTGGCCACTTAGAGGAGGAATGTTTCAGGAAAAACTCCTCACTCAAACCTGTATGAGCTATTGCTGCCAGGACACGAGGGAAGCAGCTTTACGTACCACTTTCTAAGGGGGAAAACGGGGATGAAAAGGCAACAGAGAGAGCAGGGTTTAGCATGGATGATCCTACGCACCCTTTTGAGCAGCAGCAGCTCATCCTCACAGCAAATCAACCTGCAATTCCAGGCATTAAGGACACTGAGGTGGACTCGAACAATCAGCCCAATGACTCCCAACTTCTTGGAAGCAGCTCCCAGCAGCGTGGACCGGGTGTGGGGACTGCTGCAGTGGACAGGCCAAGGGTTTTTCGGTCTGTACAGGACAATGCTCCTCCGCAGCCACAGTCTGGGGTTGGTGCACTGGTCGGGGAGGACATGACAGCTACTACAGATGCACAACAGGGTGTGGGGAGTGTGTATGGGCAGGCGGAATGTGGGCAGCAAAGTGTTGACGGGATAGCGGGGTTGCCCGCTACGAAGGATGTGCAATTATCTAACTCTTTCTCCATTTTGGACGACTTAGTTGATGTTGAGGTGCTAAACTTGGAGCTACGAGGGCGCGTTAGTAAGTCGGCAGGTAGGTGGGGCAGCAAACCTGCTGGGACATCTCCGCTTAACTCTCCGCGCACGGTAAAAACCTCCGGTATACAGCGGAGAAGGTCGATGGAGCATAGTGGAGTCAGCGTGGCTTCTAAACAGCAACTTCGCGAGTTTAAGCTTGCCTTGGACAGCAACCCAGCGGGGTCTTTTCTTTTACAAGATAAGTGTCCCCGTGGAGCTGTGATGGACTCAAAAGATGTGCAGCAACTGGCAAATCTCCATAAAAGTCAGGGCGACCAACGAACTATCACAAGAAGTTGCAAAGGTTCCTCTCTCAAACTACTTCTGCCCTACCTTGTGATGATTAATCCGTTAAATTTTTGGTATGGAATGTGAGAGGTATCTCTCGTCGGGACACGCAAAGGTTTCTCTATAAGTTAGTTGTCGATAATTCTGTCTGTTTGTTAGTTCTCTTGGAACCAATGACTGACGCTGCACAGTTAGATGCTATATGTCGGACGCTTCATTTCTCTCGTGCTAGATCTTTCCTTGAGGGTAAAATCTGGATTTTCTGGTTGGATCATATCTCCCTATCCTTTTGTGAGATGGGGGACCAATTGGTTCACATGGAAGTTTCTGGAATAGGGGTTGACACGCTTCACTTCTCGGCGGTATATGCTAAATGCACTAGAGTGGGGAGGAGGAGTTTGTGGGAGGCTATGGAGGCAACCAAAAAGACTAATGAGCCATGGTTGGTCGCTGGCGATTTCAATGTTATAGCTTTCGCGGATGAACGTTCAGGTGGGGCTCCCCCTAATGCTCGTAATATGGAAGAATTTAATGAAGTGATATTTAGGTGCGGATTATCCCCTGTTAGCTTTGATGGGCAGCTGTTCACTTGGACGAAAGGGGTGGTTTGGCAGATGCTGGATCGTGCGTTAATCAACAGTGCATGGAGTGAGTTATTTGGGATTACCAAGGTGTCACATCTGGTGTGGGGCCGATCTGACCATGCTCCGCTATTACTTAAGTGTGGCCATGCGAGGGCTAGAGGCAGCTCATTCAGATACTTAAATGTGTGGGCCCAGCACCTAAGTTTCCTTCAGGTGGTAAGGATGCTTGGGCTAGGCCAGCTCATGCTATAGGGATGGAAGGGTTTTTTCGAAAGTTGATGTGCATCAAAGCCAAGTTGCGGGATTGGAACAAAACGGTCTTTGGGAATATATTTCAGCAGGTGGTAGAGGCGGAGCAAGTGCTCAAACATCGGGAAGCGGTATATGATGCCTACCGGACCGAAGAGTCAAAACTACGACTGGGGGAAGCTCGGGCGGCTCATACTCGAGCGTTGGCTATTGAATGTGACTTCTGGTGGTAGAAGGCTGCCGTTAAATGGATTAAGTCGGGAGATGCCAACACAAAGTTCTTTCACGCGTCATCAAACATCGTTTCTCTGTAAACTTTGTATCTCGAATCAAAGATGATGTGAGGGGGTAGGTTAACGATGAAACCGCTATTCAGGAGTCACCCATTCTCTTCTTCTCACACTTGTTTGCTTCAGATAGGGTTGGCCCGACTGTGCCTCAGCTTGACTTCCCTTTGCCACAGCTAGACCTGACTGACAATGAAGCTTTGCAGTGCCTGTCTTCAGTTAAAGAAATTCGGCAGGTGGTTTATTCGATGTCGAATGACAGGGCTCCGGGACCTGATGGCTTTGGGGTAGGTTTTTATCAAGCGTGCTAGGACATCATTGGTCATGATCTCGTTCAATCTATTCAAGATTACTTTAAGGGCAGTCAGCAGCCACGGGGCTTTACCAGCACTAGCATTGTTCTCATCCCGAAGGTGGAGGGGGCGGCCTGTTGGAGGGATTTTAGACCCATCAGCCTCTGCAAGGTGAGCTCAAAAATAATTTCTAAGCTTGTTACAAATAGACTGAATCCTTTGCTGCCGAAACTGATCTCACCATGGCAGTCGGGGTTTGTTCCCGGGAGGAGTATCTGTGACAATATCTTGCTGGCGCAAGAGCTTGCCTTCGATTTGAATAGACGCCTGGAGGCACCGAACTTAATGTTGAAGTTGGACATGGAGAACGCTTATGATTGGGTAGAATGGGACTTCCTTATCTTCATGCTGCGTCAATTCGGGTTCCAAGAATGGAGTATAGATCTGCTGTTTCGAACTTTCTCTAACTCATGGTTTTCTATGTTAATTAATGGGATCCCTTATGGATTCTTCAAGTCATCTAGGGGGGTTCGGCAGGGGGATCCGTTGTCACCAACATTATTCTTACTTGTGGTAGAGTTCATGGGCCGTGGTATTCACAACCTGTACCTCCGGGATGTCAGGAGATACTATATTTCTGCTGGCACTCGTATCCCTTATTTGGCTTTTGCTGATGATATCCTGGTTTTTGCGCGTGGTTCAAGGGATTGTTTGGATGCTCTAGCAACTTTTTTCCACTTATATGAGGCATACTCCGGCCAGTGGATCAATAGCAATAAGAGTTTTTTCCTCATCAACAATCAAGCCACAGAGGAACAGGTTTCTTTGGTCTCTGCAACACTAGGATTCCAGTGTCAGGGTTTCCCATTTACATACTTGGGAGCCCCAATTTCCCAAGGAAGGGTAACTTGTCTTCTGTTCAATGGCATTCTATCCAAGATGAGGGATCGACTGTTTCATTGGAGCTCTAAATTATTGTCTACAAGTGGTAAGATAATCCTTCTATGACATGTTCTATCCTCGATCCCCATGTTTTTGCTACAGGTGTTGCACCCTCCTGGAGCGGTTTTTGGGCGGTTGGATAAAATTTGCAATTCTTTCCTTTGGGATCACAATGGGGAGAGCAAGTGTGTCCATTGGGTGGCCTGGTATAAACTTTGTTACCCGCTTGAGGAGGACGGGCTAGGATTCCGCTCATTTTCTGACGTTTTTAAGGCATTTGCATGCAAGCTCTGGTGGAGATTGTGCTTAAACAATTCAGTGTGGTCGTCTTTTATGCATGCTAAGTACATCAAAGGTGTGCATCCATCCCAGGCAGTGGTCCCTAGACCCCCAGCCTCCTAGCACCAATTGGTGAATATCCGTCATTTCGCTGAGAGCAATATCCGTTGGTGCCTAGGAAACGGATTCGTTGACTTCTGGTACGATAGATGGCTAGGGGATACGCCACTAGCCACTGAGCTATAGGTGGATAACCCTCCACATATGCTGGTGGTAGAGTTTTATTCGAACACGGGTTGGAACATCGATAAGCTCAAGCAATGGGTCCCGAATCACGTGATTGCACATATTGGTCAGCGGTAGCTGTTTCTATGGCATGTGGATGACATGGTTTGGATTCCCTCTGCTTCTGGGCTCTTTACCACTAAATCTGCTTGGGAATGTTTTCGACACAGCAGAAATCCCTCAAACCTATATCGCCTAATTTGGAATAATATTCTCCTACTCAAAGTCTCCTTTTTTGCCTGGCGTGCTCTGCACAATTGGCTACCTCTGGACGTTACTCTAAGGAAAAGGGGTGTAGTGCTGGCTTCTCGTTGCCATTACTGTCGGCAGGAGGAGTCGAGCAATCATCTGTTTCTTCATGGACTGGTTGCGTCAAGAGTGTGGGAGCACTTTGAAAGACGATTTAGCATCTTGGATGTGGTGCACTACTCACTATCCTCGGTGTGGTTGTCATGGTCTGATTCCCTATCATCAGGCTAGGAGGACCACATTCGTACAGTCGTGCTAGCTTTGATATTATGTTTTTTATGGAAGCTAAGAAATCGAGCCCGGTTCGAAAATCTCGCATTCAATGCTCAATAGGTCATTGTCATGATTAATGGATTCATTGACCTGTTGGGGGCCGCTAGGGTTCTTAAAGCCCCACACTTCAGATGGGATAGCGACGACCCATGGGCTGTTTGGGTCGGCTGACGAGCAAGGCGAGTTGAATGTCGGGGTATTTCCTGGCAGTGACCTCATCCGCACTATTATAAGCACAACATGGATGCCAGTGTTCAACAAAGGCACGCATTGGGAGGAGGCCTCCTTCGCAATACGGATGTGAACCTGGTTTTCGCCTTTTACAAGGAATTCAGCGAGTCAAATGCTTTGATGGCTGAAAGTCTGTCATTGATGCATGGTCTTTTATTACGCTTGGAAAGACAAGTCCAAAACTTGCTGGTAGAGGTAAACTCAGAGACTCTTGTTCGCTTACTCCTTTCTAGGGTGGTAGGCAAATGGCCACTCTTTAATGTTCTTAGAAGAATACGTGGTCTGCTTTCGGACTCCTCTTCATCAATAAGGCATGTTTATAGGGAAGTTAATAGTACAGCGGACAAGCTGGCCAGGCAGGTCTGCGGCTGCCGCACGATAATTTCTCTCCCTCCTACCTACATCTTCCTGAGTCGGTTAGAACATCGCAACTTCTAGATCGCAGGGAATTCCCGCATGTTCGTCTATGCACGGGTCTGTAACTTTATCATTTATATTAATATAACTGAGGGGCTGGCACCCCCTCCCTGTGAATGAGGTTTTTGCTGAAAAAAAAAGCTTTGGCAGCTCCGCAATTCTTGACTTCAATTTTTTTTTTTGCTTCCCTAGTTGGTCGAAAGGACAACCTTTGGAATGGTTACAGTCGCCAGCCATGCACTGGCGACTTCCTCCCTTGCTTTTTTTTTTTTTTCCTTTTGTCCTATTCGGTTGGCCAAAAGGCAAACCTTTTCATGTCGCCAGTAGGTGCTGGCGGCTTTACCTTCACACACCAAATTTTCTGCCTTGCGTTTCAGCAACGGCGCATAACAGCGGCGGCGGGGCCGCTGCTCCAACCCTCTCTTCTCCCTTTTTTTTTAACAGAATAAAGATTTCAATTCCATCCTACCCCATAGCTAAAATTTAGCACCCTATTCCTATCGATCCAAATATAAATCTTCCTAAATTTCCTCTACAAGCCTAAATATATCATCATGCATATATACACGAAATTTTCAAAATAATTCATGGAATTAAATAGACTTAAGAGAAAAAGAATTTTAGTGTGCACTCGGAACTTACAGGTCTAGGCTTTTAATTGTCTGTTTGTTCGATGGCGACGTCCTCTTCTTCTCCTCTACTCTTAGTTGATTCTTGCTCTAGGGGAGGCAGATGAAAGAAAGGTAGGGATGGTGTTATTTTTTTTCTCTCTATTGTTTTGATAAAACTCTAAACCCTAGCACTACCCACTAGTAGGTGATTTAGATAAGAGTCTTAGTTTATTATGAACACTTATCCCCTTACTAACCCCTAACAAGTCCTTTACCCTATCCTACTAATAAATTACTATTATCATTATTATGTTTACCCATAGTAATTTTTCTACTTTTTTTAATTGGGAAAAACAAAATAATAAACACATGTGCTAGAACGTGGGTTTTACACTCAACCATGTGGTTGGTTAGGAGTGGCCACAGTACTTAAGTCAGGGGGAGGCTGGCCCTAATAGAGGGAGTGACACAATAAAGCATTAAAGCATTCTACAACTTTGTATCTATTAAAGCATACTCAATAATGACTTATCTCGCTACTATCTTGAGACCATGTTTTAGACAATGTTTCCAGCTTTTCTTCCAGTTGTCCAGCCCGTTGAAAGACATGAAGAAAATGAAAAAGCAAAAAGTAATTGTAGGCCTGATGTAGTAACAACTATCCAATAAGAGCTACTTATGGTCCTTCCGAATGACAATTCCCATGGATGTGCTTAGAGTCATGGTATCCTGTCAGTCTTCCATGCTTTGTTCCAGTGATGAGTTTCTTTCTTTTCTTAGTTTAATTACCTGATACATTACACTTCAATACAAATAACACATGCATGATGGAAATTTTTCTTGATCACTAAAGATATGATCTACCACCAGTAAAACAAAGTTTGAGGGCCAATATGATTACTTGCCACCAGAAAACACAAAATTCAATCACTCCATTTACATCAAGGTGACAATTAAATGATGAAGGATCTTTGCCTCAGAACAAACTCTTCCCGACAAAGAAGTAATAGATAGGCTTTCGTCTTATCTCTCTTACTCCTTTCAATAAGAAGCCAAGCCTCTGTTTAACTTTATGAACAAGATAAATGAATTTAAAAAGAAACTGCCAACACAATTCTCCAATATACAATAACATAGCTATCATTGGAAATTGTCATGTTTGCCATGAAAATAATGAATTATGAGTCCAATTTCAATGCATTACCAAGTTAACAATACTTTTATCTTTGGATAGGGATTACCAACAATTACTTTTCATCGAAATGCATTGATAGAATAATGAAACAAATAGTGCAATCTTAGTAGAGTAGTTTGTGCATACCAATTGGTTGGTTGCCTACTGCTTATACTAGTCAGTATATCTCTCTAAAGAATTATTGGGAATCTCCCTCCTATATTTGGCTTTCATCATACTAAAAAAGTACCAAAATATTGTAAATAAAGCTATCTTTAAAGTAGTACATTTTGAGTATTGCTCAACTTGGAAGAAGATAAAATAATGCCCATACCACTCCTTCCTGCTTTTCTGCCTCATAGTAGTTGCAATAAGAAACCACCTGTCCTCTCACCATTTTTTTGATGATGGACCAAGACACTGCCTGAAACAACCAAGGGCTCCACCTAAAAAATGACATGAGATGTAATAAAAGAATTTTTATTCTTTTTATCCTTTTATTGCCATGTGCAACGCAATGCATATGGGAGAACACGCAAAAACATATTGTTTTTTAACAAAAGCATGGAAGAATTTTCCACCTCAAAATACAACAAGAATTTTTCAAGAACCTTACCAGCAAAATTCAAAATTGCAAGGCAGTGGGCAAGTCATGTGCATGCAACCTTGATTCTTCTCAATTGGACGTTTTGATGCGAAATATGGGCTGTATATGGGTTTGCTTATGGGCCATGTTTCAACCTTCAAGTAGTTCAATTTTTATTAGTAGTTTGGCAATTTATTTTCAATATTTTTAATTAATTTGATAGGAATAAACTCGGTCCAAGATCTCATGTTGAGTTGGACCTGAATTAGTTGTCAAATCCATTGGTCAATTGGGTCATTTATTAGTTATTTCCTTGTGTAATAATTGACCAGCAATAAGCTTCTTAATTGGGCCGTGAGTTAGTTGATTTAGGTTTTATATCTTGTAAGGTTATAAATATAGCCCCTTGCAACGTTTTTTTATAGCCAAGTAATTCCTCTTTATGAAGTTTCTTGATGGAATTTGAGTTTTTTTGAACTATAGCAAGTATTTAGCTTGATACTTGTGGTGTTCAAGGCAAGATGATCACATCATCTTTTTCTTTCAATCCACTAGGTTTCTGTGATGACCTCACCTCTCCCTAAGGTGAACCAAAGGATTCGGCGGCTGCCTGCCCAACTCTCGTCAGGATTCAAGCACTAGCTAAACAACAAGTCCTTTCAAAATAAAAGTCACATTTACATGGTCTATACAAAAGATCCCTGGCTGTATACAGTAGATTGTGATCGATACAATCTTAAAATATGCTACTAGCTCAACTTACAAAAGTTGAGTTCCCAACTTACCAAAACAAAACTAAAAGATGGTGCAACTAAGCTACGGCAAAAGATTCTGACAAGACCTGGCCCTTCTTATTCACTCGCCCAGGTGCTCGCTCCCTGTAAAGAAAACAAATCTAAATGGTGAGCTTTCGCCCCGTAAGGTTCCAAGAAAGTCATGCAACAATAATATCATATTCACGCCACATAACCATAGTTCACAACCATAATGCAAGTACACGTCGGGTACCTGACAATTAAGAATTTACATTACCATATAAAAGGATATGGGACTCTCAAGAGCATATTCAAGCAGCCTGATCAAAATTCCGTTGACACTCCGTCAACATTTTTCTCAAAATACTAACAAATATTTCACCACTTCACGTCATTCTCCAACCACCGTTCAACTCCCTACCGGGCCCGCACGTCAAAATTTAAGAAGGGTAATACTCGAGTATACTAGTTCAAGTTCAAGAGTTCAAGTACAAGTTCAAGTTCATGTGACAAGTGATAAGACCCATGGTTCGTCAATCGTGCCCACCAAGCCCTTTCCGACTCGACCCGACCAACTAGCCAATGGGGTTTGGAGCCCCAAGCACGCAAGAAAGTCGATGGAATAACCATCCAATTGACCAACAAGTCAAGTACAAGCAAAGCAATTCATCTCATATCAATGTCAAGTCACAAAGGAGCGAGTATGATAAAGTACATTCTCGTCCCAATAGTAACAGTTCAAGAGTAACAAGAACATGGAATTCAAGCCAGCAAACATGTGATATAGGCAACCCTAGGGGAAGACCCTCCTAGAACCTCCGAACCTTGTAATTATCAGAGTTGGATCTTTTCTCCCAACAGAAATTGAACTCGATTGTTCTCATGAACTCAAAACCTCTGACACACAAAGGTAATCAGCAACCTTAAGCAAATAAGGATGGATGAAGCGACACCACGATTAGGGAACAAGCTAATCGATAAAGTCTGATTTGAATCCTAAGCCAAGAACTCAAGAATTCAAGAGTAAGTTCGATTAAGAACTTGAAGGAAAATTCCTCACGATTTCTGGTTGTAATAATCTGTGTCTTTTACTCTTACAATAGGTGCCTTTTTATTGGCTAAAACTAGGGCAAAATCCGGCCCACATAAACCTGGAAGAAATTCGGTCCGCATAAAGAGCTTAAAGAGCCAGCTCTTTAAGGCTTTCCGATAAGGCCCAATAAGTAATAAAATACTCAACGCCTAACAACTACTAAACTAGGTAGTCCTTAAACAACTACCAACTAAGCTAACAAGTATGAGATCATTCCTTCACTTCAAACGTACAAGTGAACAAAGTAACTTCATGGTCCATCAAGTCTTCAAACCTAGCTTGCTCCTTGCTTGTATGGTGAATGATCAAGGCTCGTAAAGCTTCCTTCACCTTCTTGGTTCTTGATCTTGTCATCGGACCACCAATGTTGATCAAAGGGTCCTTGCCCCAAGGTTGAAGTTATTGCACACCCGTATCCGCATCAGAATTGGTTGTTGAGGCCTTCTAATGAAATTTAGCCCTGTTTCTTAGCTTTCAGTTGGTTTTGGAATTTCTGGATTTAGACTTGGAGAACCTGAGTTATGATGTTTCCGCTAGAATACGTTTTGGTGAATCTGTTTTACGTTTTTGATGTAGTATCTTGCATTTTTGACCTGTTTGCACTCAAAACTGGGTTGAGTGACCTTCTGTGATGTTGTAGCCCTGTCTTTTAGCTTCGAGATGGTGGGTCGTACACCTTCATCCGATAATCGTAGTGAAATTGGTACCATTACCGCAAAATGAGGACAAAAACTGTTTTTTTTCAGGGCCAAAGCTAATTGCATTTCCGAATTTTCTGGTTTCCTCTATTGTTTGTGTATGCGTAGGGAACCCTATTTTGGTAGTATGTAGAATTGGTTTATGACTTATAATCGAGTCTTATTGTATTTATTTGAATAGTTTAGGGCTTGACTTTCATATCCGGTCATTTCCTAGCTAAATTTTGTAATTGCATGCCATAAAGCCTAGTGAACGGCTTTTGGGAATGAGATTATTTTTGGACGAGATGTTGGGACTGATTTGAGGAAATAATGAAGCCATGATGGCTGGAAAATAGGTAAACACAAGGGATATGCTGCCGGAATTTTTCTTGAAGGCTAGTTGGATTTATTTGTGATTTGAACGAAGGGCTTTTGGGTTGTTTGAGCCTAGGTCTTCATGTTACCTTTTCGTTACCAAAAATCATGTTTTGCACCCTTGCTTTAGTAATTATTTGGCGAGGCATACGACTGGTGGTCGAGCCTCACATGTGCATTCTGTATACTCGATTTTGAAAGTGGAACCTTCAATTTTTTTCCTTGGATTATTTTAGGGTTTCTTGGTGATTAAAGCTCTCTTTTGGGAGGTATCTGCACTGACTCTGGTGAGTGTACTACTCACTTGTGTGTTACTATATGGCTTTGAAGGTAAATTGCTTGAAGTGAATCGAATGTGACTTGATTGAAGTGAAAGTGTACTTTATCACTCTCACTTATATGCCTTATATCATTGTTGTCATGTTATTGGAATGTTACATGAAATGTTACATGAAATGAAAGTACTAGACTTGGTGTCGATTGGACGAGTATCCAACGACTACAAATGTTATCATTGAGCTCAACCCCATTGGTAGTTGATTGAATCGAGCCGGCGAGGGCTTGGTCATGCCAATTAATGAACCTTGGGTAAAGTTATAAGGAATCTTGTAGTATGCGAGACTCTCGATTCCGGTATACTCGAGTAATACCAAAGTGCAAGTGTTTGGAGTTCGGGCCCGGTAGGGGGATGTTAGGTGGAAGGAGTGGAAGTAAAGTGGAGTCTACGGTTGGTTACTTTTGAACATTGACGGAGAGTCAATGACGTTCGATCAAGAAATGCAAACGAGGAAAGGGCTCTTGAGAGCCATCTGTATCCTTTTATTACCATATTTGACGTGTGCATTTGCTTATTTTTACTATATTGAATGAAAGCTTGATGCTTATATGCACTTGGTTGCGTAAGTGATAGTATCTCACTGGGCAATTAGCTCACACCGTTCCTTTTGTTTTCCTTACAGGAATATGACTCTTTTTGGAATGAATCTTGATAGATGGTTGCCGAATGAACTAGATGTATATCTCTTTTGTATTGTATATGAAGTGAAACCCTAAATGTATCTTTAGGGCCGTTTTCACTTTTAATTTGGCAACCCGTGTATATATGAACTTTTGAAAACTTATGTATGCCACTTTGGGTTGTAATTGCTAAAGTTCAAGATGTGAATGTCTGCTTGCATTTTGGTTGGGTTCTGACGGGTCGGTTACAATTCATGACCGACTCCGGATTTCATTTTTTTTTTATTTGGGGTTATTTTGCCCTTTTGCCTTGTTTACGCGCGTTATAAGTTCCGGAATGCAATAGATCGCTCTAAACTGCACCGTTAGTCCTGGCGAGAGGTGGGCAGGCAGTCCGCTAACCCCTTTGGTTCGCCTTAGGGGAAAGTGGGGCTGTCACATCGCCAAATAATTACTAAAGCAAGGGTGAAAAACATGATTTTTGGAAACGAAAAGGTAACATGAAGACCTAGGCTCAAACAACCCAAAAGCCCTTCGCTCAAATCACAAGTAAATCCAACTAGCCTTCAAGTAAAATTTCGGCAGCATATCCCTTGTGTTTACCTATTTTTCAGCCATCATGGCTTCATTATTTCCTCAAATCAGTCCCAACATCTCGTACAAAAATAATCTCATTCCCAAAAGCCGTTCACTAGGCTTAATGGCATTCAAGTACAAAATTTAGCTAGGAAATGACCGGATATGAAAGTCAAGCCCTAAACTATTCAAATAAACACAATAAGACTCGATTACAAGTCATAAACCAATTCTACATACTACCAAAACAGGGTTCCATAAGCATACATAAGCATTAGAGGAAACCAGAAAAATCCGGAAAAGGAGTAAGTGTTAACCCGGAAAAAAACAGTTTTTGACGTCATTTTACGGTAATGGCACCAAAGGCACTACCATTATCGGATGAAGGTGTAAGACCTACCGTTTCGAAGCTAAGAGATAGGGATACAATATTGCAGAAGGTCACTCAACCCAGTTTCGAGTGTAACTAGGTAAAAAATGCAAGATACGACACGAGAACCGCAAAAACAGGTTCACAGAACGCATTCTGGTACAAACATCATAAATCAGCCTACCTAAGTCCAAATCCCGAAATTCCAAAACCATATGAAACCTAAGAAACAGGGTTACATTTCATCAGAAGACCTCAACAACCAATTCGGAAGCATTCCTAACCAAAACAATCAATTACAGCCGCAATTCCCAAATTCGGGTAAAACCAGGGCAGCAAGGGTAATTTCAACTTTTCTCAAGCTACGCTACTCCGATTGACCTGAAATTTTGTAGGAACCTCTAAAATATCATTCCCTACAACTTTCATGTTTTAAGCCAAGGCCAATTCGGCTTCTAACTATGAGCTACAAAACCGGGCAGAATGTAAAACATTAGAACCCTAATTTTTCAATTTTCTTCCAAAACAGAAATTGCTTGCAATTTACCACCTTTTCCACCTTCTAGCTTCTTTAAATACCATTTCCAATCATCATACATGACCACATAATCATATTCATATGAAAACAGAAAAATCCCCAATAATTATAAAACTTCATCAATTCAACCAAAAATCAAGATATAATCCATAAAGTGGCACCTTATACCACCACTAAGCATCAATTAAGCATCATTAGAGGGAGGAGAGTGGTTCTTCATAACTCACCTTAGAAACAAGAGAGAAAGAGCAACAAGTCCTCTTAGCTTTCCAAATAACTCCACACAACACCTCACTATCACTCCCTTAAGTGTTTTTATGGAGCAAAATCAAGGTTCAATGGTTGAGTGAGTTGATTGAAGCAAGATTGAAGCCAAAAACTTGAAGAGTTTTCTTTCTTTTGTTGCTCAAGGAGCTCGGCTAAGATGAAGAGAAAAATGGTGAAATTTTGGTATTTTTTTGATTTATTTGGTCAATGGTAAGAAAAGGAATAGTGGTCATACAAGTCATCCAACCAAATGGTGACACTTGTCACTTATTTAATGCAAGTCTATCACTTTTTTTACTCTCACACCAATCCAAATTGCAACCTCTACTTATCTCTTAACACCCGGTAAATTAATTTCAGTATCCAAAACTTAACCTAGTTGGCCGAATTTTTCCGAACTTTTCGCACTAGTGGGTCCCACGTCCGGTATACGCTCTTAATTTCTCAAAACCTATTCGATACTAGAAAAATCATCTAAAAACTATATTTACTCATAAAATTTATCTAGAAAATTTTCCGGATACAGAAAGTGCAGAAAACAAGCCATTGAGGATAAGAAAACCTAGAAAATGGAAAAGTTACGGGTTCTCACACTCTCTCCCCCTTAAGGAAATTTCGCCCTCGAAATTTTTCTTATCAACGGAATCTATCAAATCTAAGGTACCCAACGGACCATACCTTCTCTGTCCTCAGACGAGTCAGGATCCTGATGGTGTTCTAAAGAGTACACCTGAGCCGGTACCTTGGATCCAGTCCCTTCCTTTTCCGACTGTCCAAGGTTAGTCTTAATGGGTTGCGGGGTCCCTTTTCCTTTTCCCAATCGAATTGGGCAGTCAGCAATCCGATGATCGGCACTTCCGCAGCGCAGACATTTTCCCTCTTTCTTCCAACAATTTGCCTCCGTATGATTTGGCCCTCCGCAATATCCGCAAGCACCACGAGTAGCAGAGACCGGTCCCCCCTGAGAGACATCACGCGACACCCCTGGTTGTCGTACTCCCCCGTTTCCCTTTCCCATCTTAGGGGGTGTACTTGTACCTTCTTGCTCAGAGCTACTCCCAGGAAAGCCCCTTTTCTTGGCTTGAAAGTTTTTCACCTGCAGCCTAGCATTTTCTACTCGTTACGCCTTCTCTACGGCCTCGCTAAAAGCATTAATCTGGGCCACCGTGAGGTCCTTCTGAATTTCTACGTTCAAGTCCTGGATAAAACGCCTTATTCGCCGCTGCTCAGTCATGATCAACTCAGGAGCAAATTTGGATAGGCGGGTGAACTGGCTTTCATATTCCGCTACAGATTGGGCCCCTTGGCGAAGTCGGATAAATTCATCTTCCTTCCGCTCCTGGACTAGAGGAGGGAAGAATTTCGCGTTAACTCCCGCATAAAATTCACCCAAGTCCTGGGCGTCTGTTCCCGTTCCCATTTTTGCCGTATGACGTTCCACCAGGAACGGGCCGCCCCTTCCAACTGGAAAACGGTGAAAGTCACCTGCCGTTCTTCGGTGTAGTGCAGGGCAGCGAAAATGTCTACCATTTTCTCGAGCCACCTTTCGGCGACATCCGGATCGGGCCCCCCAATGAACTTCAGTGGGGCAAACTTCTGGAATCTTTCAAGTGCCCTGTCGTCACTTTCGACATGGTTGCCCGGGTTTCCAGGATTAGGGTTTGGTTTTCGGCCTTGTTGCTCCACCACTTGTGCCAGCAGGTTGGTCATTTGCTGCATAGCGGCAGCTATCTGCACGTTGGGGTCAACTCTCGGTTCAGGATTAGGTCCAGAGGAGGTTTCTCCAGTGCCCCTTTCAGGCGTAGGTTGCCTATTCCCGCGCCCACGCCCCCGTCCACTACGTGTGCCTTCCATAAAATCTAAGTCGATCTAGGGCACAAAATAAATATACTGTTAAAGGGCACCTAACCCTTCTTTTCGTAGCACTAAACAGGAACCAGTAAACAAGAACAATTAACTAAACAACTCCCTAGTAGAGCATGTAAACACATAACACATATACAGAGAACACATAACAGGATCAACAATTATACTGAACAGTCAGTCAGGTACAGACAAAGGCATCCCATAAAACAAAAAGGGTCCTCCAAAAGTACTATAGACAGACTAGGTCACAAGTACAAAAAAAAACTCACGAAAAGTTTTCCCCCTCTAGGGCTCCGTCCATCTTCTACGACAACAACACCATCTATATCTTAATCAAGGTTAATCACGCTTAACCATACCCGAACAAACCACACGAAATTCCATAGAATCGCCTTTCTAGTTCGCCCAATCCTTTCTAACCTAGGCTCTCATCTCTTTCGTATCCGGGTGCAAGAATCCCATCTAAGATAATTCACAACTCGAGCCGGTCGGTCCCAAGAGTAAATCATCCATATTAAAGATTCCTACCCGACATACATACCTAACTTCCTCATGTCCCATGATAATGATCCTTACACTTATAACATGCACAGTTCATAGCTTACGCTCAAAAAAAGCACTTATACCTTCCGACGCATTCACGAAAGCAGGACCATAACACCACTTGGCCCCAAGCTCACTCCGCGCTGAGACCACGCGAAGTGGCTCTGATACCACCTGTGACAGCCCCACCTCACCCTAAGGCGAACCAAAGGGTTCGGCGGACCGCCTGCCCAACTCTCGCCGGGACTCAGTCATTCAGTTTAGAGCGATCTAAAACGTTCCGGAACATACAAACGCGCGTAAACAAGTCAAAATCACGAAATAAAAAAAAATGAAAACGGAGTCGGTTATGAATAGTAACCGACACGTCAAAATCCAACCAAACGTCAAGCAAATATTTACATCTCGAAATTAAGCATATACAACCCAAAGGGGCATACCAAAGTGACTCAAAAGGGGATACATGTACGGTTTGCCAAATTCAAAAGAGAAACGGACCCAAAAATACATTTAGGGTTTCAATCAATGAGCTATACAAAAGATATGTCCAACTAGCTCAATTCGGTAACCAATTGTCAAATCCAGTCCAAAAGTATTTATTTTCCTATAAGGAAAACAAAAAAGAACAGAAAGGGGTGAGCTTGCGCTCAATGAGGTACCAGACATATAGTAGTAAACTCATGGCATTTCACATTTAACAAATCAGGTACACATGCCAGATGTAAAGTAAAGGAACCAATGATTCAAATCGGAAGGATACAGGTGGCTCTCAGGAGCCCAATTCCCATTTGCGTCACCGAAGCTTGATCGAAATAATAGTTGACACTCCGTCAACGCTAAAGGAGTAACCAATATCGTAGACTCCACTTTCTTCGATTCCTTCCACCTCAAAAACCCCTACCGGGCCCGAAATCCAATCAGATCAGAAATGGTAATACTCGAGTATACCGGAATCAATGGGTCTCAATACCCAAAGATCCCAAAACAGACTACCGTGGTTCGTTATCTAATCGACCAGACCCTTGCCGGCCCGACTCGAGTAACTGGCCACAGGTGTTGAGCTCAGAGGTCACAGAAAGGTCGTTGGATACAAGCTTCCAAACGATGTCAGAACAGATACATATACAGATACCAGATACAAATAGCAGATTCAGATACGCACTCAAAATTGGCATTTGAACAGACAAGAGAACGAATGTGATAAAGTACACCCTCGCCTCCATTTTATCAAAACAGTATTTGGCTCAACAGTCATAAATCAAGTATTTCAGATATTCAGATATTTCACATAACGGGTAGCAGGTAGTGGAACACTCACCGGGGTCAGTACAGATACCTCCCAAAAGAGAGCTTTAATCACAAAGAAACCCTAAAATAATCCAAGGAAAACAATTGAAGGTTCCACTTTCGAAAATCGAGTATACAGAATGCACATGTGAGGCTCGACTACCAGTCATATGCCTCGCCAAATAATTACTAAAGCAAGGGTGTAAAACATGATTTTTGGAAACGAAAAGGTAACATGAAGACCTAGGCTCAAACAACCCAAAAGCCCTTCGCTCAAATCACAAGTAAATCCAACTAGCTTTCAAGTAAAATTTCGGCAGTATATCCCTTGTGTTTACCTATTTTCCAGCCATCATGGCTTCATTATTTCCTCAAATCAGTCCCAACATCTCGTACAAAAATAATCTTATTCCCAAAAGCCGTTCACTAGGCTTAATGGCATTCAAGTACAAAATTTAGCTAGGAAATGACCAGATATGAAAGTCAAGCCCTAAACTATTCAAATAAACACAATAAGACTCGATTACAAGTCATAAACCAATTCTACATACTACCAAAACAGGGTTCCATAAGCATACATAAGCATTAGAGGAAACCAGAAAAATCCGGAAATGGAGTAAGTGTTAACCCGGAAAAAAATAGTTTTTGACGTCATTTTACGGTAATGGTACCAAAGGCACTACGATTATCGGATGAAGGTGTAAGGCCCACCGTTTCGAAGCTAATAGATAGGGCTACAATATTACATAAGGTCACTCAACCCAGTTTCGAGTGTAACTAGGTCAAAAATGCAAGATACGACACGAGAACCGCAAAAACAGGTTCACAGAATGCATTCTGGTGCAAACATCATAAATCAGCCTACCTAAGTCCAAATCCAGAAATTCCAAAACCAGCTGAAATCTAAGAAACAGGGATACATTTCATCAGAAGAACTCAACAACCAATTCGGAAGCATTCCTAAGCAAAAAAATCAATTACAGCCGCAATTCCCAAATTCGGGTAAAACCAGGATAGCAAGGGTAATGTCAACTTTTCTCAAGTTACGCTACTCCGATTGACCTGAAATTTTTTAGGAACCTCTAAAATATCATTCCCTACAACTTTCATGTTTTAAGCCAAGGCCAATTCGACCTCTAACTATGAGCTACAAAACCGGGCAGAATGTAAAACATTAGAACCCTAATTTTTCAATTTTCTTCCAAAACAGAAATTGCTTGCAATTTACCACCTTTTCCACCTTCTAGCTTCTTTAAATACCATTTCCAATCATCATACATGACCACATAATCATATTCATATGAAAACAGAAAAATCCCCAATAATTATAAAACTTCATCAATTCAACCAAAAATCAAGATATAATCCATAAAGTGGCACCTTATACCACCACTAAGCATCAATTAAGCATCATTAGAGGGAGGAGAGTGGTTCTTCATAACTCACCTTAGAAACAAGAGAGAAAGAGCAACAAGTCCTCTTAGCTTTCCAAATAACTCCACACAACACCTCACTATCACTCCCTTAAGTGTTTTTATGGAGCAAAATCAAGGTTCAATGGTTGAGTGAGTTGATTGAAGCAAGATTGAAGCCAAAAACTTGAAGAGTTTTCTTTCTTTTGTTGCTCAAGGAGCTCGGCCAAGATGAAGAGAAAAATGGTGAAATTTTGGTATTTTTTTGATTTATTTGGTCAATGGTAAGAAAAGGAATAGTGGTCATACAAGTCATCCAACCAAATGGTGACACTTGTCACTTATTTAATGCAAGTCTATCACTTTTTTTACTCTCACACCAATCCAAATTGCAACCTCTACTTATCTCTTAACACCCGGTAAATTAATTTCAGTATCCAAAACTTAACCTAGTTGGCCGAATTTTTCCGAACTTTTCGCACTAGTGGGTCCCACGTCCGGTATACGCTCTTAATTTCTCAAAACCTATTCGATACTAGAAAAATCATCTAAAAACTATATTTACTCATAAAATTTATCTAGAAAATTTTCCGGATACAGAAAGTGCAGAAAACAAGCCATTGAGGATAAGAAAACCTAGAAAAATAAGAAAACCTAGAAAATGGAAAAGTTACGGGTTCTCACATTTTTGGCCCAAATTATAGTTTAAAAAGGGTTTTTGAATAAAAAATCAGAGTCGCCACTTGGTATTGAGTTAAGGTGTACCAAATCACCTAAAAAATGATAGAAAAACCCTTTTTAAACGACTCAAAGTCTTTGAAAATTAGAGAAAAAGATTCGGGAGTCACATTTGAAGAAAGAGAAGGCAAGGATAAAATCCAAGACACCCTTTCAACCTAGCCAAGGCTAGTTGCGTGATTTACTCAAAGATTTTCTTATTTTTTAATCTAAGAATTTATCACATTTGGACGTACTATATGAATGCAAACCCTAAAGGAATGCATCATAACGGGTGCGGGGGACTATGACTCATGACTTCAATTTTTCCTTTTGTAGAGGGAATACGAGCGTGCTAAGGCTAGAAAGCCAAACTCATCCATATCCCATATTCGAGGGGTTTTTCCTATCTAATCATGCAAGTGTACTGACCTAGTTCTAATTCTTAAATGAAATGCAAATCTAATGTCATGTTTTCATACAAAGGAGTAAGGAATAGACACATAAGGGAAAATATAGGGTAAGGGATATACATATAAAGGAGATGTTATGCAAAAATGATAAAAGACCATAGAAAGTAAAATTATGCATGAAAATGTAGTGTAGTCACACAAACATGATCTAGCGTGTGAATAGTTCCTAAGGGTCTAGCATTGGATTAGCCCATGTCTATGAATTCTCACTAGCGTTGGACTAGTGAGAAAAATCGAAAAGGGGCTATAACTAGTGTTGGACTAGTGTGGTGACGGGAAAGGGGTCACAACTAGCGTTGGACTAGTGTGGTGACGTCACACATTAATTGTAACTAACTAATCATGTAAATCATAATAAAAGCATGTAAACACATAATATCATATAAACACATAACACATAATCATGATATCTGGATGCAAGGTTCTAAGAAAGCGAATAACACGTAACACATAAGCATGCAAAACACACAGGCAATTAAAGCAAATGAAGCCCTAACTATTACACTTGGAGCCCTAATTACAATCTAAGGGGGTAAAAGGGAATGAACTAAACAAATAAATAAATAAATCCCTAACTATTACATATTCTATCTAAATACAGGTCTTGAACCCCCTAACTATTACAACTTGGCATTTGAATGCCTTTCGAATAATCAAAATTGAACGAAATTAATTAAAACAAATAAAGCGGATAAATAAATAAATGAAATGAAAACATTCAAAAGGCATGCAATTAAGCACATAAAGTCACATAGGGGCACATAGGGTCAAGTAAAAATCAAAATAAGGGGTAAAATGCACCTCCCTTGATTGGGTGCCCTAATGAAATGAAGTTTTCTTATTTACCCTCCAAAAACAAAGAAAAGGTCAAGGCATCACTTTCATTAACAAATAATCACATGAAATGGAAATAAGCACGAAGTTGAATCAATCAAGGCATTCAAATGAAGGTAAACAACCCATATTCAACAAATCAAACAAACAAGGACCCAATTGAAGGAATTAAAGAAGTTCGAGGGATCAATTTATTATTATTACAAATATTAAGGGTCCAAAAGGAAATAAATTAAGATTAAGGGCTTAAGGTGAAACCTACCAATCAAATGATAAAATTTCACAAAAATAAATGAAAACCAATTTGCTACAATTAAACAACAAAATTTCCAAAATTTTCACTAAAATCCAAATCAAAGCTAAAATTTATCAAAAAAAACATTAAATCCTCAAATTCCATCCTAAAATTCCTAAACAATCTGTCCAAAAAATCACATTACAGCATATCAAAGGAAATTAACATTTTAAAGGGGCAAAATTTATTAATTTTTCTAATTATTTGGACCATAGTGGCATTAGTTGAAAACTTGGGGGCCAAAGTGAAATTTCTAGAATTTTTCATGCAAAGCATCGAGGCAAGTTTTCTTCTTTATTAGCTTTCTCTGCAACGTTTCTGGGTTTCATGCCCACCACAATTTCATCAAGACAAAACATCCAACCAAAACAACCTAAAGATGCAACTCCCAACGTCAAACAGATCAAATGCTGCACTCTATCGCAAGATTATAACAGAAAAATGGAGATAAAACAGCAAAGAAAGAACACGAAATGCAGAGAGCAAAAAAGGAAGAAATCTGTCATAAATCCGAACTTGTACGACGGAAGAGAGTTTAGAGATTACCTCTGATGTTTTAAACGACGGAACAACACGTGACGCGCTAAGATGAGCAGATTCAAGTGCGAACAAGCTACTGGTGGAAAGCTGCAAAATTTTCTCCTGGGACTGACGGGGCCGCGACTTGAAGCTTCAATTCAACAGGTCTGGAGTTGTTTTCCCTGAACAAAAACTCCTCCATGGCAGTCCCAGATGTTGCAGAAACGAAGAAACCTTCCTAAAAGTCTGAAGCATGATCGGAAATAGGAGATGAAGTGGGCTGATGAACAAGCCTGGACTCGAAATTTTTCTTGGCAAAAACTTTTCCCTTCCCTCGCTGATTCCCTCTCACTTCCTTTTGCCTTCTCCCAAAGCTCCTTTCTTTTCCAGTTTCTTGTTTTTCCTCCCAACCTCAACTCCACGAAACTCTCTCCTTCTCAGTTTTTTCTTTTCCTCCAGCCCGTCACCTCCCTTTTCTTTTTTTTTCCAATTTTTCCAGTCCCTCCATCACTCTCCTCTCTCGGCTTGTTTCTCTTTTTCTTTTCTTCTGTTTTCCCAGCCGCCAGCTCTCTTCCCTGCTCCCCCTCTTTCTAGCCTTTTCCCTGACCTTTCCTATACTCAACCGCCACCCTTTTTCTCTCGCGTTTCTATCTCACTCAACCCGTAGCTCTCTTACAATTTCCCCAGACTTTTTTCTTGTTGCTCTCCTCTTACCCGCCGTCCGCCGCCCCTTTTTCTTTCCTCTCCTTTGCTCTATTTTTCTTTTCGGCCGAAGCCCTTCCCTTCTGATTTTTCCTTGATCCCCCTTTTTTTTCTCCAGCCGAGCCTTGCTCCTCTCTTTTCCCTTATCCGCCGCCTCTTTTTTCTTTCCTCTGTTTTTCCTCTGTTCAGACCCAGCTCTCTGTTTTTTTTCAGTTTTTCTTGCCTTTTCCTCAAGTCCCCCGTAGCTTCCTCTTTCAGCTTTTCTTTTTATTTTTTGTTTTTCTTCTCTCAAAATTTCCTAAGCCTCCAAGTGTTTTTGACACCTACCCCCTTCCTATACACTTGTCCTATAATTCCCAAACCACTTGTCTAATGCCTATTTAGCACACTTGCTCAACATGCAAGTGTGCCACCTATCTTCTTATTGTCATTATATTTTGTTTTTGTGTTTTTCTTTTTCTTCTTTTTTTTCTTTTTTTTTTCAAAAAATCAATTTAGGATAAATAAATGCTAAATTTAAATTACCTTGCAAAATGTCTTTTCACTTAGCAAAATTGAATTTGAAAAAGATAAAATGAATCTTTATTAAGGATTTCTTTTTTTTCTAAAATTTAGTGGAAAAAATGCTTTAAAAAAAGAAAAGAAAAGGATGAATCTTAATGTACCAAAATAAACATAAACATGAATTACAATCAATCAAAATAATAAAATAATAAACATGAACACAAGAATAAATAATAATAATAATAATAATAATAAAATAAAGATAAAAGGGAAAAAACTAAAATTGAATTAAATAATCATATAAAGGTAAAATTAAATTAATTAAATAAATAAATATTTAAAAATTGAAATTTTGGGGTCTACATAGCTCTGATTACCGACTGATGCGAACTCTATACGACGACCAGGACCTAGAAGATTGATTGGTAACATGTTGGGAAGACGGAGTTGAGAACGACACAAGGAACCGCTCGAGTGTCGAACCAACGGTAGAAAGACGACACGATTGAGTGCGTTTCTTAATCGATAAATCACCTTAGGAATAGCACTAAGATGGCAAATTTAGTGTTTGCAAGCCATGAAAGAGGGCAACGCCCAACAGCAAGTTTGCTAGAAATTTTCTCAAATCTCTCTATCCTTGAATGAAAGAAAATACAACTATAAATAACCCTATTAATACCCAAGATGGGCTGGACTAAGACTTGACCCAATTAACCACTCTACTATGGACTTAATAAACCCTAACAAACTAAACAATTCAACTCACTAATTATGGCCCTAACCATCTAATTCGGATCCAACTCAACATGAGATCTTGGACTGATTTTATTCCTTCTAATTTAGCAAAATAATACTAAAAACTTGACATTAAAATTGTGACCCACTTGAGTTTCAATGGACAGCATATATGAACTCCATCCCGCATCACTAGTGGCTTGCATTTCTACTTTGCTCTTGTCTTGGTTTATGTCATCACCAAATGGTAATTTCAATCATTTATGTTGTGCTATCCCAATGATTGTTATTTGGGTTTTGTAGCGTGGACAGAATGGTGCGAGATTTCAAGCTCAAAGTTTCCAAACTGATAGTGTGATCTTTGAAGTGAACCAGTTTTTAAAGGTTTTGGGTGCAGCTAAGTTGGTTCGTAAGTCACAGCTAGAAGGAGATTTTGATACTAGTCTAGCCTTTTGTTTTTCAATTGCATAAGGATCCAACATGAAAGCTACAGTTAGTTGCTTGGTGTATGCCGTCGTTGGGTTGTTATAAGTTGAATACTGACGCTAATATCAAAAGTAAGATGGCTTCAGGAGGAGGTATCGTGAGAGACAAGGAAGGCAAGATAGTTTTTGCTTTCTTTAAATGTTTTGGTGAATCTTCATTTCTCGAGGCGGAAACTTTAGCTCTACTGCATGGTTTAAGGCTTTGTCAAGATAAGGCAATCAGCAAAGTTCAAGTGGAGGCGGATTCAGCTATATTGGTTCAACATATTAATACTAACTTCTTAGGCTCATGGCCTCACCATATCAGAATGGGACAAATTCGTATGCTTCTTCAACAACTGCAGGGTTCGGTATCTCATATTTTTAGGCAAGCTAATATGGTGGTAGATCATTTAGTAGCTTTAGATTATGTGAATGATTGTAGTTTCAATCCTTTTGATCAGCTTCCTTCTCAAGTTCGAAAGATAGTTAATTCTGATGTAGTTAGTTATCCCATGGCTAGAATTCGTAATATAAGAGAGTTGGGCCTTATGATGGGAGGCTCTACTCTCATCTCAATTTCATTTTCAATAAAAATTGGTGGTGATGCCCCTCCTTATATATGAGGTTTGCCAAAAAACAAAGTTTTGGTCAGAATCTTATTCATGCCTTTTCTTGCCTTTATCAAGGAAGTCTGTTATCTCCAATGATAGTGGCAATGAACTATGGAGGAAGTTTAACAAGGAACCCTTCTGTGGATTTTGAAAAAGGAAGTCAAAGAGTTGATGCCTTCATCTAGAAGTTCAACAATGAAATAAACTGCTAATACAAGTTGGTTCACTTGGTATGGACGAGCCACTTTCTCACAAAAGGTCGCATTTTTGAATCTCGCTGTCAAGTGATTGCCGTGTTGGTGAGCGTTTTGTAAGAACCTCTATAAGTGAACTATCGTCTCAGAGACATGCTTTGACTCATGGTGGTAACTAGAGTCGAACCCACCCGAACTTGTGTTACCCCAAAAAAAATGAAACAAGCTACAAAAAAGAGAGCGTACAACAAATTGTTTCCTAGATATGATTAGTCGAGAGGGGTTGATGTTGCTTGTCTTTGGTTTTTGCATATGAGTTTTATATAGAGCCATATATATTCAACTGTTCATCATTAAATTCAGAATTCTGTCACATATATTGCTACACATGATATATTTTTTGGAGTGATTTTAATTTTATTTAAAATTACATTCTATTTTCAGGTGAGATTATTTGCTCCATGGTTTTATTAGTGCCGATACACTTACTAGTTTGCAATAATACAATAGCTATCATTTTCAATTCGGTAGAGCTTATGATACGAAGGAGGATAGCGAGCAAATCATGCAAGTCGAACAAGTGAAGGTTTCCCTCGGCCCTGTCACGCGAACGCGTGCCAAGAGAATGCAGGAATCGCTCCAACTCCTAATCCAGGCTGTCCAAGCCCAAGTTGGGAGGCCGCGGACCATAGAAGGCCTTGCATGTGAGGATGAAAGACAAATCACCTTGGTGGAGGCGTTGGACGATGAACAAGGCCTTGCTTGAAGGACACGACACCCTTTGGAGTATCGTGATTAATCATATAGTTATTAGAGTTTTTTTTTATATTTCGTTGGTAGTATTAGTTTAGAACAATAAAGCTCATGTTAAGCCTTGGACAGAGTAGAAGGCTCTTTGGAAGCCCATTTGGCCGACCTTAGCTAGGAGCACAGGCCTAGCCCTTTGTGGATTTTCAGCCATCTAGTAGTACTATTATAAGTAGGGCAATTATTTGTATTTGGAGACAGATTTCGTTTGATACAAAAATTGAGAGTTCTCTCATTGGCTTCTTGTGAGCTTTTCTTGAAGTTCTTAGATTAATTCGCTAGGATCTTCGAGTTCGACTTATCAATCTAGAATTGCACTAGATTGTGGCGTCATCTACCCTATACCAAGGTTCGTTAGCCACGTGACTAACGGGTCAAGGTTCTATCAACTCCAAACGTGTTCCGTCCCTCTAGATCCTGTGCGCTTGTCTCTTACGGGTTTCGTCACAAATTGGCAACGTTCGTATCAGTTGGTATCAGAGCTAGTTAGAGATATCATGTTATATCCCTTGTTTTTATTGTTTTGAGTCAGTTTTTATCCATCAATTTCGTTGATAGGTCATTAGGGTTTTGTGTCAATCGTGGGAAGGGTGTCTTGTTTCAAGTCGCAAAATTCTGTTTTGTGTTGTGGTGTTGCTGTCCGAATTTTAGTTTTATTTCTTCATGATTTGTGGCTGGTTTGTTGTGATTTGTGTGGGTTATTGTGTTCTTGTCCAGCCAGAAAAATGAAAAAAAAAGGGGAGAAAGCGGCAACTAGGGTTTTCTTTCTCTTCTTGTCGCGTAGGTGTTGCTCTTGTGGGCAATCTGTCCAAAAATTTTTAGTCATTAATTGTTTCTAGTTTTTATCCAGATTATAGTGTCATTCTTGTTGTTTTTGTGTCGTCTTGGGTTGAGAAAACAGCCCAGCCAAAAAAAAAAATTTGTTTCATACCTCATTGTTCTTGAGTCGGTTGCTTGAATTTGCTTCTTGGGACTGCCGAATCTGTTTTGGCCATTGAACCTTGAATTTTTGTGTTGTTTCTTGCAAAACTTGAGCACCAAAATAAATTTGGGGAAGTTCTTGAGCCTCTTGAACCAGATTCTTGAAGTTCTTGGACCACCAAGACTTGTTTTGAAAGTTCTTGAAACAACAAATCAAGAACTAGGGTTTTCTTGAAAGCTTGCACAACCTTGCAATCGTTTCTTGATATTGTTGGTATAATCTGAAATTGTGTTCCTTGAAGAGTCGAGATCTTGAACAAAAGCACCTTTTTCGCTCCAAAATATTGACCAAAACTCGGCAACCAGCAGCTCAAAATTCCAGTTTCGAGTAGGGGTCCTTCTGGGATTCCAAATTTCAGCTTTGCGTTTTGAGTCGCGTCTAGTGTCGAACATCTTAGGACTATTTTCCTACATTAGTTGAGTCATTAAACAACGTCTCAAGTGTGTCATATACCTGAGTTTGTTCCAGTTTGGACCTTTGCTTCACTCATTACGTTATTCGTGGTTGAACCTCGGCATTGGAGCTTCTTGGAGGAAATTTTCTGATTCCTTCAAGAGAGGCAAACAAAGGCCAATAAAAGCTATTTGTTAGATCATTAGAGTGAGGAATTTTTGTGTGCAAACACGAGTGCAAGTGGATACACGTGAGGGTGTGTTGTGAGGAAACTTCTCTTTGTTTTTGCTAACCATTTTGCAGGGTACCTTAGCAATGGATTCTCACCCTTTCGATAATAAACTTACCATGGAGGCCTTGATGAGTGAGTTCCAGCGGAGGATGGACATGTCCCTTGAATCTATACATGAGCGAATAGACCAACTTGAGAACCATTTACAACGAAGTAACTCGGTTCATGGGGGAAGCAATAGGGAAGAATCCGGCCATACGCCTGAAGGAGATGAAGACGACCGACGGCCTAGATATGTTCAACGAGACCCAAGGAGGAACAACGATGAACTAAAAGGGATTAAAATCAAAATCCCTTCGTTCCAAGGGAAATCTAATCCAGATGCCTACTTGGAGTGGGAAAAGCGCATCGAGATGGTTTTCGAATGCCAAGATTATAGGGAGGATCAAAAGGTCAAGCTTGCCACTCTCGAATTCACGGATTACACCATCATCTGGTGGGATCAAGTGTGTGACAGCCCCACCTTTCCCTAAGGCGAACCAAAGGGGTTAGCGGACTGCCTGCCCAACTCTCGCCAGGACTAACGGTTTAGTTTAGAGTGATCTAATACGTTCCGGAACATACAAACGTGCTTAGACAAGACAAAATTGCAAAATAAAAAAAAAAAATCGGAGCCGGTCATGAATAGTAACCGACACGTCAAAATCCAACCAAACATCAAGCAAACATTCACATCTTGAAATTTAGCATTTACAATCCAAAGTGGCATACAAAAGTATTCAAAAGTTGATACATGTATGGTTTGTCAAATCAAAAGAGAAACGGACCCAAAAGTACATTTAGGGTTTCAATCAATGAGCTATACAAAAGATATGTCAATCTAGCTCAATTCGGCAACCAACTATCAAATCTAGTCCAAAAGTATTTATTTTCCTGTAAGGAAAACAAAAGGAATAGAGTGAGCTTACGCCCAGTGAGATAATACCACTCAAGCAACCAAGTTCATATAAGCATCGAGCTTTTCATTCCAATACATCAAAAATAAGCAAAGGCACACATCAATAATGGTGATAAAAGGATACGGGCGGCTCTCAAGAGCCCTTTTCCTCGTTTGCATTCTTGATCGGACCTCATTGACCCTCCGTCAATGTTTAAGAGTAACCAACCGTAGGCTCCACTTTACTTCCATTCCTTCCACCCAACATACCCCTACCGGGCCCGAACTCCAAACAGTAGAAATTTGGTAATACTCGAGTATACCGGAATCAAGAGTCTCACTACTACAAGATTCCATATAACAGTCCCATGGCTCGTCAATTTTCACGACCAAGCCCTCGCCGGCTCGATCCAATCGACTACCAATAGGGTTGAGCTCAGTCGTATCAGTAATGGTCGTTGGATACTCGTCCAAGCGACACCAAGTTCATGAACCAATTCAGTATTTCATGTATCATTCAATCAATACAGTAAAACAGTAGACAGTCATATGAGATACCACATGGGTGAGGGCGATCAAGTACACCCTCACTCAATCAATTTCAACGGAGCAAATAAGCCTTCAAGGCATCAAGTTCACATATACTAAAGCCACATTGTAAACAACAAGTGAGTAGTACACTCACCAAGCAAGCAAATGAGATTTCATCAACTTCCGCTCAATGAGCGTCTTGGACCACCGTCACGTCCTAAAACATTCAAATAAGCATAATAAGACTCGATTACCGGTCATAAACCAATTCCAAATACCACCAAATAGGGTTCCATAAGAATGTATAAGCACTAGAGTAAACCAGAAAAATCCGGAAATGGAATTAACTCTAACCCAAAAAAAACAATTTTTGACATCATTTTGCGGTTTTGGCACCATTGGCACTACGATTATCGGATGGAGGTGCAAGATACACCGTTTCGAGGCTAAGAGATAGGGCTACAATGTTGAAGAAGACTACTCTACCCAGTTTCGAGAGTAACCAGGTCAAAAATGCAAGATACTAAACCAGAACCGCAAAAACAGGTTCACAAACCGTATTCTGGTTCAAACATCATAAGTCAGGCTACCTAAGTCCAAATCAAGTAATTCCAAATCCATCCGAAAGCTAAGATACACGGATACAATTCATCAGAAGACCTAAACAATCAATTCCGAAGTATTCCCAACCAAAATAACCAATTACAGACGCAATTATCAAATTCGGGTAGAAACAGGGCAGCAGGGGTAATTCAGTCTTTTCTCAAGCTACGTTGCTCCGATTGATCTGAAATTTTGCAGGAATCTCTAAAATATCATTCTATACAACTTTCATGTTTTAACCGAAGGCTAATTCGGCCTCTAACCATGATAAACAGTGCCAGGCAGAATGTAGGACATGAAACCCTAGCTTTCCAATTTTCCTTCCAAAACAGAAATTTCCTGCAATTAACCACTTTTTCCACCTTCTAGCTTCCTTAAATATCATTTCCAATCATCATACATGACCACATAATAATAATCATAGGAAAACAGAAAAATCACCAATAATTATAAAACTTCACCAATTCAACCAAAATCAAGATATAATCCATAAAATTACATCTTAAACTACCACCAACCATGAATTAAACATCATTAGATGGAGGAGAGGGGTTCCTTCACTACTCACCTTAGCAACACAAGAGAGGGAGCAACTAATCACCTTAGCCTTCCAAACAACTCCACTAAACACCTCACAATCACTCACTTAAGGTTTTCTATGGAACAAAAGCAAGATTAAGTGGTTGATTTGGTAGATTTGAGCAAGATTGAAGCAAAAACTTGAAGAGTTCTCTTTCTTTCTTTCTTGGAGAGGGCCGGCTATGAACTTGCAAATTTGGAGTGAATTTTGGTCAATTTTTGAGTTATTTTAGTAAAAGGGTAAAAGTATGAATAGTAGTCAAAAGTAACCACTAACCATATGGTGACACTTGTCACTATAATTAATGCATCTCTATCACTTTGTTTCCTCTCACACCAATCCACTTGGGTAACCTCTAATTATCTCTTAGCACCCGATAATTTAAACCCAGTATCCGAAACTTAACCTAGTTGGCCGAATTTTTCCGAACTTTCCGCACTAGCGGGTCCCACGTCCGATATACGCTCTTAATTTTTCAAAACCTAACCGATACTAGAAAAATCATCTAAAAACTATACTTACTCATAAAAATTATCGGAAAAATTTTTCTAATAAAGAAAATGCAGAAAACATGCCATTAAAGAGAATAAAACCTCGAAAATGAGAAAATTACGTGTTCTCACAAAGTGCGACTTAGCCGAAGGAGATGTGGAGAACTGCCTGTGACCACATGGCATGAACTTCGCAGGTTGATGAGGAAACAGTTCATTCCAAGTCACTACCACCAAGACCTTTATCAGAAACTACAAAACTTGAGTCAAGAGTCTCGAAGCGTGGATGACTATTTCAAGGAGATGGAAATAGCCATGTTACGTGCGGATGTAGTGGAGGACCGAGAAGCGACAATGGCTAGGTTTCTAAGCGGATTAAGACCCGAGATCGCAGAGGTAGTGGAATTGCACCACTACATAGAAATCACTAACATGGTGGACAAAGCTTCAAAAGTGGAGCGCTGCCTCAAGAGGAGGGGTACTACTCGACTCCCTAGTGCACCCGTTAGCTCGAATTAGAGGACATATCCACCTAAGAAAGAGGAGAAACCAATTATGGGAGCCTTGGGTGGAGCCAAATGAAATCAAGCTAAGATCGAGGGCCTCAAGAAGGACACCAAGGCAGTGAATGACGTCTCTAAAACCCGTAACCGTTAGATCAAGTGCTTTAAATGCCAAGGGTTCGGTCACATGGCATCGCAGTGTCCAAACCGGCGAACCATGCTCTTACTTGACAATGGAAAAGTGGTTACGGATGAAGAAGATAGCTGTGAGGGAATGCCTTCCTTGGAAGAGGATGAAGCCGATTCTAGTGAGGAACTACCCACGAATGAACAACTCAGCTTGGTAGTTCGACGGGTGCTGACTACACAAGTCAAGGAGGAGGATGGCCAACAACGGGAAAACATCTTTTACACACGTTGTCACATAAAGGGCAAGGTGTGTAGCCTTATTATTGACCCCGGGAGTTGCACAAACGTGGCAAGTGTGATCCTGGTGGAGAAGGCCGCATTTCCTACCCTCAAGCATCCTCACCCTTATAGGCTCCAGTGGTTGAACGATAGTGGCGATGTGCGAGTCACAAAGCAAGTCAAGATTCCATTCCGCATTGGACGATATGAGGATGAAGTCCTATGTGATGCAGTGCCCATGCAAGCTACTCATGTGCTATTAGGGAGGCCATGGCAATATGACAAGAGAACTAGTCATGATGGCTTCACCAATAAGTACTCATTCATGCACGACAACAGGAAGGTTACACTTGTGCCTCTCACTCCCAAACAAGTGCATGAGAACCAAATCCGTTACAACAAGAAAGCGAGGAGCAAAGGAGAGTGAAAGGAGCCGAGAAAAGTAAAGGAAAAATGGCAATGACTGACTCGACCCTTGAGAGGAAACTCGAGAAGAAGCAAAGCATGTTCGCTAAAGCTAGGGAAGTAAAACGAGCCTTACTCTCTTGCCAACCTTTGCTTATGTTAGTATGTAAAGAAGTTATGCACGTTGCTAATGATGCTACTAACTCGTTACATCCTGGTGTGTTATCATTGTTGCAGGAGTTTGAGGATATATTTCCCGAGGAAATTCCGGACGGATTACCTCCCATCCGTGGAATTGAACATCAAATAAACCTCGTTCCAGGTGCACCATTGCCCAATAAAACCGCCTATCGCATGAGTCCCGAAGAGACCAAGGAGCTTCAAAGGCAAGTAGACGAACTACTCAAGAAAGGTTGGGCACGTGAGAGCTTCAGTCCTTGTGCCGTACCCGTCATCTTGGTGCCAAAGAAGGATGGAAGCTCACGCATGTGTGTGGATTGCAGAGTCATCAATTCTATAACGGTAAAGTATCGTCATCCTATACTTAGGTTAGACGACATGCTAGATGAGCTAAATGGATCTGTAATCTTCACAAAAATTGATTTAAAAAGTGGATATCACCAAATTCGAATGAAGGAGGGTGATGAATGGAAAACGGCTTTTAAGACTACTTATGGACTGTATGAATGGCTAGTCATGCCCTTTGGTTTATCTAATGCCCCTAGCACATTCATGAGGTTAATGAATCATGTCTTACGTCCTTTTCTAGGTAAATTTGTGGTAGTTTATTTTGATGACATCTTGGTCTATAGTCGAAGTCTTGATGAACATATGGAGCATTTACGTGCTATTTTGAATGCTTTGTGCCAAGCTAATTTGTATACTAACTTGAAAAAGTGTTCTTTTTACACTAACCAATTGGTATTTCTAGGATTTTTTATAGTGCACAGGGAATACAGGTGGATGAGAGCAAGGTGAAAGCCATCCAAGAATGGCCTACACCAATTAGCCAGAGAAAGTGCGGAGCTTTCACGGATTAGCGAGAGCAAGGTGAAAGCCATCCAAGATGTTTATACCTTCAAAACCCAAGAAGAAACCCTATATTTTTGGTGTGAGAACTCCTTAAAACAACCCCTAACCAGCCGCCCCTCTCTTCCCTTCAAGCTAGAGCAAGAACCCAAGGAGTTTGATGGTTGGATGATGTTTTGCAAGCAAAATGGAAGCTAAAAGTGAGGAGTTCTCTTCTTCCCTTTCTTGTCTTGAGGGCTGGCCGAATGGAATGAGAGAGAGAAGGGTTTGGTGGTCCAATTCTTGGAGAGCAAGAATGAAGAATTGTGTTGGAGAAGCTAACTTAAAGTTGGTGCACAAAGTCAACCCTTAATAGTAACTCGATAGGGTTTCGTACTACCATTTTCTCTCTCGTTTGGTACATTTATGCACTAATCTTCCAAGGTACCTCCTTTAATATGGAAATTATTCACTCTTAGTAGTCTAGTATTAATTCCTCAAATCTCCAATTAGTCGTACTGGCGTGACTTTCAGGAAACTATTGATGCGCGCGCGGTAAAATCTTAATTTTAACTAACTCACATCTAATCGCTCAATTAACTTTTCTTAGTCTACTACTGATCATTCTTAATTCTCCAAGATTATTGCACTCTCGAATCTAATATAGCCTCGAAAATGTGTACTCGTTATTTCTCGCTAAACGAGCAGTAGAAAAATTAATTTTGCTAACGGAACGTTTTAAAATTATCAAAGGGACATTTTTGCATACAAATAGACTTGAAACGGATGAAATAAATTATTTGGGGTAAACGGCTGAATAAATAATTAAATAAGCCAGTAAAATAAGATAAAATAAGAAAAATTTTCAGGTTCTCACATCCTTCCCTCCTTAAAAAAGGAATTTCGTTCTCGAAATTCATACTTAGGATAACATCATACCTCTTAATAGTTAGGCTAATCAAATCGATCAACAACTTACACTCTCTAATAAATATCTAACAATTTTCATTCAAACTTTGATCTCCAGGGCATTCTAACGTCCAAGTTATAGGGCAAGCGATCACACTTTATCTATATCATTCATGAAACTAGGGTTTACACTAGAATAGTTGGCTCCAAGGTCAAATAAAACTCTAGTTAAATTGTGACACCCCAACTTTTAAGATGCTATTGTTTTACGGTTTCTTTAGTTCATTTTATTTTAAAACATTATTTTGTTTCAGGGAAGATACTAAAGTTATTTATTTGGGCTTGATTTAAAACCTTATTTTGTTTTAAAAGACTAGAAACCCTAAAATTTTAATCAAAAACCCTAGTTTACTTGTGACTATGTTTAAATCCCTCATATTTGACTCAAAACCCTAATTTTATTCTATGGAATTGTAAAATTCATCACATTTTTCTTAAAATTCCTTTCATTTGGAAATTATTCATTTATTATGGCCCTACTACTCAAGCACCCCATAATAAGTGCAAATGAACCTAGAAAGTAGGGTTTCACTTTTTGTTTTCAAGATTGGAGCAATTTAGGGTTTTCGCGATTTTTTTGCCGGATGATTTTTCGGTACGGAGCAAGGATCAAATTTGGTGATTAAAAGTGACTTTTAAATGAGAAATAATATGTGATTAGGAGCAATGATACAAGGGTAGCAAATAGGAAGTAAAAACCCTAGTACATGTGTTTTTAAGAAAAAACGGCGCGAACCGACGAGTACCGCGCACTACCGATTGAACGCACCACTTGACCACCACTTTCTTACCACATGAACTCATTAATATTTGAGCAAAATATCTCCTTAATTTCCAGCTAGCCTTGACCGAATTTTGGGGCTGAAAATGCAAGAAAGAAAAAGAAAATTTTGCTTGGTATTGGTAGTGACAAGTGTCACACCATTAAGGGTCTCTTGACCAAGACAATTTGTCTTACCTTCTTATCACCTTGGGCAGCCTTTCTTCTTCATTTTTTCTACTTCTTGGCTGAGAGAGAGAGGAAGAAAAACCCAAGGGAGAGTTCATCAATTCCTCTTGAAATCTAGCCATCCAAGTGAGAAGAAAGAAAACTAAACCGATTAAAGAGTGAGTTGTGGAGTTGGGAAGCTAGGGGAACTAAAAATTTCCAAAGGAGGTGGAGTATCACTCTTCCAAGCTTTGTCTTTGAGGTATAAGATCTGATCATGGTTCTTGTTCTTTTAAATTTTGATTTAAGATGTTATCTAGTTCATGTTTTGGCTTGATTACAAGATATGCAAGTTGTTGTGATGATTTTGGATGATATATGCAAGTTAGGGTTTAATAAATTTCTGCCTAGACTTGTTGTATAGTGGGTATATGTTGTATATAAGATTATATAAGGGGCTTTGGTAGTGTTGGAAGCAAGGAAATAAATAGATTGTCATGAAATCCCAAAAATTCCAGATTTCTGGAATTTTAAGTTTACATTCTGCCCGGTTTTAGTACTCATAGATAGAGGCCGAATCAGGCTTGGCCTAAAACATGAAAGTTGTATGGAATGGTATTTTATAGGTTCCTACAAAATTTCAGCCCAATCGGAGCTATGTAACTTGTAAAAAGATGAAAATACCCTCGCTGTTCTAGGTTACATTCCAGAGTTCCGCGTGGACAGTTTAGTCTATTTGGTTGTGTTTATTCACTATAATCCGTGGGGATTTAGCCTGTTGGCAAAACATAAAAGTTTTAGTATTTATTCTTAGCTTTTAAACGCCTCCAAGAACACCTTAATCGGACCTTGGTAACCTGAGATATAGTCATTTAAAGGTAGTGCGGTTTATTAGCCGACTAGTTGGATTTTGGTTCTGTAAATTGGGGATTTGACTAGGTTGAATTGGAAACGGGACTAAGTGAGCTTCATGAAAATTGTAGCCCTGTGTCTTAGCTTCGAAACGGTATAATTTGCGCCTCAATCCGATAAGCGTAGCCTCGAATGTGTTCTTTCCGCAACCACACGTCAAATCTGTCTTTTGCTAGGTTACATTTCCACACTTGTTATCACTTTGATTTTTGTTCTTATGTTGTTATGAGCCTATGGAACGGCTATTACTTGAATCTATGATATGTATAACTTTGGATTGGATTGAGTAAAATATTGAAGCCATAAATGGCTGGAAAATGGGTAAACACAAGGGGCATGCCGCCGAATTTTCACGAGAAAGATAAACTAGTATTCGGAGTCCTAGTTTTATATGTTGCAAATTTAACTTGGATACACTGAAAAATGGATTGAGTTATCTTCATGGAAGTTGTAACCTTTTGTCTAAGGTTCGAGACACTATCTAGTACATTTTGATCCGATAACCCTAGCTCCCGTTATGGACAAGATCGTGTAACCGTTTTGATTATTTTGACCGTTTTCAACTGTATTCGATCGTTTCAGTTATAAATTGCTGTTGTATGGCCGTTTCACTCATGTGTGTATATAATCTGCCCATACAGATCTTGAGGCTTTTGACGGTGACGGTCAAGCTCCGTGAATTGTATCATTTTTCGTGCCAAGTTGTATCAAGTGAGTAATTGGGTGGTTATTGATGTGAAATTGTTAAAGTGCTTTGTACATGTTAAATGGGTACGCAGGCGAGGGTGTACTTTATCTCACTCGACCTAAGCCCATCCTTTGTTTTGATTTCCTATGTGAGAATACATGCTTTATGTTGAGTATCACCCTCTTGCTGTGTGCTGAGGAGGGGAATTACATGACTTGAGTATCACCCTTTTGCTGTGTGCTGATAGGGGTGATCTCGTGACTTGAATTAAACCCCATTTGTTGTGTGCTGTTTGGGGTAAGTATCTTGTTGTGCACTTGTTGAGAGATACCATCTATTGAGAGATCGGATATCTCAGGGCTTGGTTCCAGCCCGGTTCCAAGGGTTAGACGAACTATTCGAGCCAGCCGGGGCTTGGTCGAAGATAGTTCCATGCTAAACTTGGGATTTAGTTTCTTGTTATAGCTTTGATGAAAGCTAAGTTACTTTATTTCGCTCGAGCTGCTGTGTGCTGTTGACTGGCCAGCGGGGGTTGATAAGGTGAACGGGGAACGTTTAAGTGGAGTCTACGGACCATGAGTACTAGGTTGACGGAGTATCAACAGGCGTTCATGTTCGGGGAATTGAACTGGCTTTGGAGCCACCCGTATCCTACACTTGTGATGTTACTTTTCTATTATTGATGTGAAATATCCTGATTTACTTGTTTAATTATGTGAGTTTTATTTTCCCCCCTGATTGCTCACAAAGCATATAGCTTACCCCATTCCATTTGTTTTCCTTAGCAGGGGGCCGACGCGGGGGATCGCTCGGGAAAGTGTTTAGTGTTTCGATTTTAGATGAGGGAGCTTGTACTTGTTATAAGTTAACTGGCAAGATGTATATAGTTGTTGTGGTGGTTATAATTATCAACTTTTCTAGGGTTTACTTTCTGGTACTCGGGGTATGTATGATTTGATGTATATTTGAGATTTATATTGCAATTTGTTTGAGGTTTGTAGTGAGGGAGTGAGTCCCGGCGAGAGCTGGGCAGGCGACTCGTCGAACCCTGGGGTACGCCCTAGGGGGAGGTGGGGCCGTCACAGGTGGTATCAGAGCTTAGGCTTCAGATCTCTGTAGTGTATCCTAGGCTAAAGTTTAGGATGCCGGACTGTGGAATTCGATTTGATTCAAAAGTTAAGCGATTGAGAGATAAAAGATAGAGCCAGCTTCGCGTGGTCTCTGCGCGGAGTGAGATTGGGCCAAGTGGTGTTATGGTCCTAATTTCTTGAATGGGTATTAAGGACTAAGGACTTTTTTTTTGAAGCTTAAGTTACGAATCATCAAACATTCTAGGTTTGAACCCTTATCATGGTACTTTGGGGACAATGGTTAGGTATGCCAGGTAGGAATCTCTAATATGGATGATTTACTCTTGGGACCGGCCGGCTCGAGTTGTGAATTGTCTTATTGTGAATTCTTGTACTTGGGTACCATATAGTGTGCTCTTACGTACATGTAATGGACCTGATTTGATATTACGCATGAGTAATGTGACCTATATTTGGACTTGAATTTGGTGACTGTTTGAGAATGTGAATTGCTGGGTATAGGCTAGCCGAGTGAGTTCTTATTCGTACCTGTGCTCCTTGAACTTGAAGTAATTGACTCTATTTTTGAACTTATATGTTTGAACCCTGCTTCGACCTTGTTTTTGAACTTATTTGTACTCGTGTGGTTGTAGACCGGCTACTATTCCTCTGTAGCGGTTGAACTAAAACTCTCTGGTGAGGCATTGCCTGTTGTGTTTCCAAACACCGCCAGGGATGAATTTCTTGAATTAAGACTCACTGGTGAAGTATAGCCGTTGTGCTAGCTTGTTGTATTTCCAAGCACCGTCCGGGGTAAAATTTTCGACTTGAGAAATTTTTGACCTGAGACTTGCATTTTGAGAACATGAACAGGCTTTGTCTGGCTAGAATGAGTACAAGAAATTAACGGGCACCTTGGGAAGTGGAGTAAGAAATCGGACGAGGGTGATTTTCACTGAGTGTGGGACGACAAGTCGCGTTTCTTTCATTTTGCCCTTGCATTGTTTCTACATGTCATTTACTTATGGTATGTTAATGCCTACATATATAGTACTTACTGCACTTGACTTTGTCTAACCTGAAATGTCCCTTGGTGTATATGGTGCATTATATTATGTATATTTTGCGTGACTTGTATATATACGTACACACTTTGATCTTAAACCATATTTTGTCCCAATTAAAGAAACTATAAAACCATCAAATGGAGACTCGTGGTGGGGGTAGAGGACGAAGACAAGGAACCGAAGGGGTAACTAATGAAAATGCGAATATGCAAGCCGAAACCCAGGTAGCGATAGCCATACAGCGAATGGCTGATTTACTAGAACGAATGGTCAACCAACAGGGTCAAGGCCAAGTACAGCATCCTGGCAATCATGAAGGAGAGGACCGTGCCTTAGAACGGTTCCAAAAATTTCTACCGCCAAAATTCTTGGGTGGACCTAGCCCTGATATAGCGGAGAGTTGGTTGGAGCGAATGTTAGACATTTTTGCTGCGTTAGGATACTCAGAGGAACGGCAGATAGCTTTCGCCATTTTTCAATTTGAGGGAGCGGCTCGTGCCTAGTGGAATGTGATTCGAGCCAAATGGGATAGAGAGCAAACCCCATGGACATGGGTGAATTTTACTCGTGAGTTTAATGAGAAGTACTTACCGCCACTTGTTCAGGAAAGGAGAGAGGATGAATTCATACGCCTACGTCAAGGGACTATGAGTGTGGCGGAGTACGAGACACAGTTTACCAAACTCTCTCGTTTTGCTCCAGAATTAATACTGACAGACCAAAGGAGAATTCGTCGATTTGTACAGGGTTTGAACGTGGAAATTCAAGAGGCATTGGCAGCTGCTCAATTGGAGACTTATAGTCAAGCGATTGAAAAGGCACAAAGAATTGAAAGTACTAAGAGTCAAGTAAAGGCCTTTCATGATAAGAAAAGAAGGCACCCAGATACAAGCAGTTATATTGAGGGACAAAGCTCGGGGAGCGAGCCACCACTTAAGAAGAGTCGAGGAATAGGTGGACCACGATCCACTGGGATCCCAAATCAAGGAAATGTTGAGAAAAATCAGGTAGGAAGAGAGACCCAAAGGGGTACCTCACGAGGAGGTCCGACGTCAGGACCTAGAATGACATGCGGATTTTGTGGAGCTGCTAATCACATAGAAGATAATTGTTGGAAGAAAGGACAAGTACGGAAATGCTATCGATGTGGTAGTGCTGAGCATCTGATTGCTCAGTGCCCTCACCTACCAAAAGAAGGAAATTTGCCAAGGGCAGAGGGGAACACATCTAAGAAGACTAATGCCACGGGTAATCGACCGAAAGTGCCGGCAAGGACCTATGCAATAGGAAGCCAAGAGGTGACAGACCCATTAACAATCACCGAAGGTACCTTCCCTATTTTCCATCGTATTGAGGTATTTGAGTATTCCAACCCTTTAGTTCGTTGATTGGAATTTCGAGGACGAAATTCTTTTAAGGAGGGGAGATTGTGACACCCCAACTTTTAAGATGCTATTGTTTTACGGTTTCGTTAGTTCATTTTATTTTAAAACATTATTTTGTTTCAGGGAAGATACTAAAGTTATTTCTTTGGGTTTGATTTAAAACCTTATTTTGTTTTAAAAGACTAGAAACCCTAAAATTTTAATCAAAAATCCTAGTTTACTTGTGACTATGTTTAAATCCCTCATATTTGACTCAAAACCCTAATTTTATTCTATGGAATTGTAAAATTCATCACATTTTTCTTAAAATTCCTTTTATTTGGAAATTATTCATTTAGTTTGGCCCTACTACTCAAGCACCCCATAATAAGTGCAAATGAATCTAGAAAGTAGGGTTTCACTTTTCGTTTTCAAGATTGGAGCAAATTAGGGTTTTCGCGATTTTTCGCCGGATGATTTTTTCGGTACAGAGCAAGGATCAAATTTGGTGATTAAAAGTGACTTTTAAGTAAGAAATAATATGTGATTAGGAGCAATGATACAAGGGTAGAAAATAGGAAGTAAAAACCCTAGTACATGTGTTTTTAAGAAAAACGGCGCGAACCGACGGGTACCGTGCACTACCGATTGACCGCACCACTTGACCACCACTTTCTTACCACATGAGCTCATTAATACTTGAGCAAAATATCTCCTTATTTCCAGCTAGCTTTGACCGAAATTGGTGGCCAAAAATGCAAGAAAGAAAAAGAAAATTTTGCTTGGTATTGGTAGTGACAAGTGTCACACCATTAAGGGTCTCTTGACCAAGACAATTTGTCTTACCTTCTTATCACCTTGGGCAGCCTTTCTTCTCATTTTTTCTACTTCTTGGCTGGAGAGAGAGGAAGAAAAACCCAAGGGAAAGTTCATCAATTCCTCTTGAAATCTAGCCATCCCAGTGAGAAAGAAAGAAAACTAAACCGATTAAAGAGTGAGTTGTGGAGTTGGAAGCTAGGGGAACTAAAATCAAAAGGAGGTGGAGTTCACTCTTCGCAAGCTTTGTCTTTGAGGTATAAGATCTGATCAAATGGTTCTTGTTCTTTTAAAATTTTGATTTAAAGGATGTTATCTGTTCAGTTTTGGCTTGAATTATCAAGAATATGGCAAGTTGTTGTGATGAATTTGGATGAAATATATGAAGTTAGGGTGATGTGAAACCCCCGATCTAGACAACCAAAACACCATGGCTTTAGGCAGCGGAAATTTGACGCCAACTATATCCCTAATAAGCTCCGAACAATTTTGATATTATCTCAACGCCGTAAACTACTCGAATTAACGAACCAAATTGGAGGTAGTAGCACGCCACAATCAAGGAGATACTCGATTGATAAGTTCGGGTGAATAACTTGAGAAGATTCTCAAGTATTCAAAGGAAACTCTCTTGCCAAAGAGAAAGTGAAAACTCACTAATTGTATTTAATAGCCAAAAACTGATCCCAAACAAAGAGGAAGTGGGGCTATTTATAGCCCTTACAAGCATTAACCCTAATCCAAAAGTTGACAAAACTACCCTACATACTTAAGAAAGATTTTGGCCCTTACTTACTAACAAATGGGCCGCAATTAAACTATCTTAATTACCTAGACGTTTTAAAACGAGAAATAACCAAAATCAACGAGGAAAATCAAATAATCCTACTAAACTCAAGCATTCGTGCAATCAACTAGTCTTCACTTGAATCTTCCAATTCCCCATGTGCTAGAATGGGCCTTGGTCTTCATATTCTCATCAGTTAGGGTTTAATAAATTTCTGCCTAGACTTGTTGTATAGTGGGTATATGTTGTATATAAGATTATATAAGAGGCTTTGGTAGTGTTGGAAGCAAGGAAATAAATAGATTGTCATGAAATCCCAAAAATTCCAGATTTCTGGAATTTTATGTTTACATTCTGCCCGGTTTTAGTACCCATAGTTAGAGGCCGAATCAGGCTTGGCCTAAAACATTAAAGTTGTAGGTAATGGTATTTTATAGGTGCCTACAAAATATCAGCCCAATCGAAGCTGTGTAACTTGTGAAAAGATGAAAATACCCTCGCTGTTCTAGGTTACATTCCAGAGTTCCGCGTGGACAGTTTAGTCTATTTGGTTGTGTTTATTCACTATAATCCGTGGGGATTTAGCCTGTTGGAAAAACATGAAAGTTTTAGTATTCTGTTTTATCTTTTAAACGCCTCCAAGAACACCTTAATCGGACCTTGGTAACCTGAGATATAGTCATTTAAAGGTAGTGCGGTTTATTAGCCGACTAGTTGGATTTTGGTTCTGTAAATTGGGGATTTGACTAGGTTGCATTGGAAACGGGACTAAGTGAGCTTCATGAAAATTGTAGCCCTGTATCTTAGCTTCGAAACGGTATAAGTTACGCCTCAATCCGATAAGC
>NW_020862142.1:66190-120735 GCF_003713205.1 Coffea eugenioides
TGTGGCGACCCCACTTTCCCCTAAGGCGAACCAGAGGGTTGGCGGGCCGTCTGCCTAGCTCTCGCCAGGACTCACGCAAGAAATCTAGCCCAAATCCTTCCGAAGTATAGCCTAAGCTATTACAATATTGATCCACCAAAATAGACCAATAACCAAGACCACATTAACTTCAGAGATAACAGCACTTTAAGATAGCGACTCGTCGATTCTTAAATAGCTTACGCATTACAAACCACGGAATAAAGTCAAACAATACCATTTAACAAATTCATACAAGCCAATACATTCTTACAAGCCAAGAACAAAACCAGGGTTTGCACTTTTCCAGCTTCAAGTGGCAACCCAAAACAAAGCTACACTGTTTAATTCGAATTACATTCATAACAAGTAAAGTAGATTTCAGATTTTTCTCACATGCCAAGACCTGTCAAGGAAAACAAAATAACATGGGGTGAGCTAAAGCTCAGTGGTGCCCCAAAACATGCAATCACATAAAACAAATAGCGAGTATTAACTTCAATTAAGTAAACAATTAGGAAAGCGTTTAACAGCACAAGATAGGATACAGGGCTCTCAGGAGCCATTTCCCCACGAGCTTGATCAAAATTCTCCGTAGTCGACCCTCCGTCAACTTTCGCTACCTAAGGTCCGTGTAGATCTTTTTATTTTTCTTAACTCCGATCACCAATCTTACCCTTGTACCAGGCCCGCACGCCAAGCATGAAAGTGGTAATACTCGAGTATACCTCAGACTGGTCGAGGGATTCACCCAACGACTTTACGTCTAACACTTATAGTGTGTGGAATGAATCACCCAACGACTTTACGTCCAACACTTATAGCAAGCGCAAGCAACATATTCACGAAAAACACTTCAAACAAGTCACCACTCGAAAGGCTAGTGCGATAAAGTACACACTGCTCACTTCGATGGATCAGCAATCATTTTCCAATTATCGCATATCGAGTCACGAAAGCATTTTAACCAAATAAGAATAGAACAAGCAGGGACACTCACCAAGAGTGAAACTCAAAAGTCAAGCTGGGAATCGAAGTCCACGCCCCCGCTAAACCCTAGAAAACCAAGTTTTTTTAAAAAAAACTATAAGTTTTACTATACAAACTCTTGGCTTATATATAAAATATTATCTGGTATATAACTAGTTTATTTTCTCAGAATAAATCATTACATCTCTTAGAATTAAAGCTAATAAAGCGATAAAATATTTCGTATGATTTCTTTAAAGATACTTTTCTTTCTAGAGGGTAACTAAAATCAATTTAATTCAAACAAGTTTTCTTACCGAACAAGTTTTCTAAGCCTTTCTTTTTATAATAATTAAAATCTCATGTTTTTACTCAATTTTCCTCAAAACAACTAGCCAGGAATAATTTTACGAAAAATTTAAAGTTTAGAAGTTAATACGATTATTTCCTAAAAGTAATAAAACTAGTTTAAGCAAAGAAAAGAATTAACTAGTTAGCAAGGTTTTAAAAGCCCTGTCATTTAAATTTTAATATTAACGTGCTATTCTCAATTTCTATAACTTGATAGTAAGATAAAATAATTCCACAAAGCTTGATTTAAAAGTACTCAAATTCAACAGACCAAAACGGATTTCACGATTTCAAATCAGTTGCACATTGTATTCCCGGTTGCCAAAAATAGCCAAAACACAATTCAGACATCAATTTCACTAGGGCTTCATCAATCATTAGCCCTAGGTCTCAACAGATTCAATTCCAAATAACATTCAACAAAGGAAGTCCAAGGTATCAAAACAATTCCAAATCACAAACCATGGACCTTCAAAATACGTTTCAGCCAACCACTTGAACAAATTCACCAAAAATTAAACTCTTGCAAAAATTACTCAAATGGCCAAGAGCTTCAATAGTCAATAAAATTCTAGCAAATGTCAATTCAAGATGTCCATTAAATCTCCATCTTTTACTTGCTAGAAACACTAAACATAAAGCTTATAATCTGTCCAACATGAAATGAATCAAATAACAAGTAATTCCAGCAAATAATTCCTCCAAGAAACCACAATAAATCCGTCCTTAGCTAATTAAAATTTTCAGCAGCTCGGCAGTTTAAGCACAACTACCTTCCTCTTATTTCTTCATTTAACTCACTCTCAACTTAACATGCAAAGGATTGTTATCATGCTACGGTGTACCTTAAGCAGCAATATGAAATTTACAGCCAAGGTTTCGAAGGAGAAGCTAGATAAAATTTCTTTTTCCCTCTCTCGGCCAAATTAGAAAGGTCTTAGCAGCAATCAGCTTTAAAGACAATAATATCTCCAATAATCTCTTCATTTCGTACTCAAATCTAGCATGCATGTTAAAACTAAAGTGTTATGCAATGTGTCAAGCCTTAATGTAAGAATTTGGAACCAAAATTCGTAAAGAAATCTGGAAAATTCTTTCCCTCGACTAAAACTGGAAAAATTCCAGCATGTTTCTTCATGCGATCTCAACCCAGGATTCCATCCTTTACCCAGGTTTTCTTCAACTAAACTTCACTTAATACCTAAAGCTAACATACTACATGCATTTCATAACACAATTTTGACAGCAATTACGGCTGCAAACAAACATGAAATCTCTCGGCTATTCCAGAAAATTTTCCAGCAGCTTAGTTAGTCGTTAATCTGGATTTTTCCTCGGCTAAATCTTTGTATTTTGTACTCAAAACTAACATGCATGACTAATTAATGAATTTACTACCAGTTCTAGTCCAAATCAGGTTCGGACATCAACAACATTCATCCACAATTCCAGAATTTTGTTCACTACTCTCGGATGAGCTTGCATGCAGTAGATTTGTGACAGCCCCACCTCCCCCTAAGGCGAACCAAAGGGTTCGGCGGGCCGCCTGCCCAGCTCTCGCCGGGACTCAGTCGTTCACTCACACAAATCAGAAATAGAACCACAAGAAAGAGCAAAACGAGGATCCAAAACTTAAAACAAAGCTTATATACATTGCTATCTCGGAAAGAAGTACAACCGTCGAGAATACAAAAGTTCTCAAGTCACCATACAACTAGCCCGTGCCAAGCACTCGGGCGAGAACCAAAACAAAACCAAAACTAGACCCAGCCAGTCGATACCGAGCTCTCGCCCTTGCTCGCCTTCCCCTGTTAAGGAAAACAAAACTAAAGGGATGAGCTAAAAGCTCAGTGAGGTTCCGAACATAGAATCAAGCCATAAATCAAACAATAAGTCAAGAAACATTTACAACATGTACAATAAACCATACATGAAAAGGATACGTTCGTTCGTTCATTCGTTCGTTCGTTCGTTCTCCTGTCATTCCCCTTTCCTTCATTCATTTGAAAATACATTTTTCGTTTATACATAAAACCCTCGTTCGTTCGTTCGTTCGTTCATTTCATTCAACCCTTCCTGGGCGTTGGCCAGGCTCCACCAACCTCCACCAACCTACAAGGTAATACTCGAGTATACCAAACGTTCACCCAGGTCACCATATCGCCCGATCGAGTCCGTTTCTGGCTCGAGTCGATCGGTAACAAGGGGCAGTGGCCAGTTCAGCCAAAAGGCTTACATTCATGCACAAGTAGCATTTCAATCGTTCAATTATTGAAAAGTTCACAATCATTTAGGCTGAGTGCGATAAAGTACACACTCGCCTAGAAAACTCGTTTTGGCTAATCGTTGAAAGCGTTTAACATGTTATCAGTCATATATACAAGCCATATAATTAAGAAACATAACAAACAAGGAACACTCACCGAATTATGCTAAATAACGTCCAAAATGTCCTATCGGATCCTACCCTCGGTCACCGAGAAAACCTATGATTCAACGAGAAAGAATATTACAATTCATCTAGCAAAACAAATAAGTGGAATCAAGGAACTCGACTAATTACGAGTAAACCTCTATATTTTGGTATGAAGTAGTAACTAAACATTTGAAGGTTCAAATGGAAAAGGTATCATGTTTTAATATGGAAAACAGTCATAGTATTTGCCAAACGAAAAATAGACAAGTTGAAATAGAAACTTAGCCCTCGAGCAAAAATTTGGGCAGCACGCCCTTTGTATTTTCCTATTTCCAGCAATTTATGGCTTCATTATCTTTCTCATCAGTTCCAAAGTCACACACAAAAAGTTCATGCAATAGCCGTTCAGTAAGCTCCAAGTAGTACAAGTACAATTCAAGCTAGGGAAAAGTCCGGAAATGAAAGTTAAGCTCTAACCATAAAAACAGTTTTTGACATCATTTTACGATTTTGGCACCATTGGCACTACGATTATCAGATGGAGATACAAGATACACCGTTTCGAAGCTAAGAGATAGGGCTACAATGTTGAAGAAGGCTACTCAGACCAGTTTTGTGAGAACCCGTAACTTTTCCATTTTCTAGGTTTTATTATCTTTCATGGCTTGTTTTCTGCATTTTTGTGATTAGGAAAAATTCTAGATACTTTTAAGGAGCAGATATAGTTTTTAGATGATTTTTCTAGTATCGAATATATTTTGAGAAATTAAGAGCGTATACCGGACGTGGGACCCACTAGCGCGAAAAGTTCAGAAAAATTCGGCCAACTAGGTTAAGTTTTGGATACTGTAATTAATTTACCGGGTGTTAAGAGATAAGTAGAGGATGCTAAGTGGATTGGTATGAGGGAGACAAAAGTTAGGCAAGCATTAAATGAGGTGACAAGTGTCACCATAGGATTGGTTCTTACATAAGACCACTATTCACTTTTTTCTATTTGACCAAATAAATCACAAAATTAACCAAAATTTCACCATTTTCTCTTCTCTAGTGGCCGGCTCTTACTCTCAAGAAAGAAAGAAAGAAAACTCTCCAAGTTGCTTCAATCTTTGCTCCAATCTTCTAAATCAACCATTAGATTTTGTTTTTGCTCCATAGAAACACTTAAGGAAGTGATAGTGAGGTGTTGTGTGGAGTTATTTGGCAAGCTAAGAGGACTATGTGACAGCCCCACCTTCCCCTAAGGCGAACCAAAGAGGTTAGCGGACTGCCTGCCCAGCTCTCGCCAGGACTAACGGTGCAGTATAAAGCGATCTATCACGTTTGAAACTTATAACGCGCGCAACAAGGCAAAAGGGCAAAATATCCCAAAATAAAAGAAACGAACTCCAGAGTCGGCCATGAATAGTAACCGACCCGTCCGAAACCCAACCAAGCATCGAAAAACATATACAACATAACATTAGCCATTTACAAGCCACAACGGCAAGCCAAAACCATTCACTAAGGAAGTACACATTCGATTTGCCTATCAAAAGGAAATGAACCCGTTATACATTAGGGTTTCACTTCAAGAGCAATACAAAAGACATTTACATGCTCAATTCGGCAATTGACTATCCAATCCATTCTCAAAAGTAATTGTAACCCTGTAAGGAAAACAAATAACACGGAATGAGCTAAAGCCCAGTGGTATACCACCCAATAAGCAATCAAAGTCATATAAGAATGAACCTTCATTTAAAGTGCGCAAATAAGCAATGAAGCAAAACGGTAAAAGGATACGGTCGGCTCTCAAGAGCCCATTTCCACGCTTGCAATCTTGAACCAACCTCATTGACTCTCCGTCAATGTTAACATACCAAACCGTAGACAACTCTTTACATCCATTCCTTCCACCCATCATACCCCAACCGGGCCCGCACTCCATTTCAGTAGCTTTTGGTAATACTCGAGTTTACCGGAACCAAGGGTCTCATTACCACAAGGTTCCCCAGTACAGTCCCCGTGGCAATTCAATCTTCACGACCAAGCCCTCGCCGGCTCGATCCAATTGACTACCAAACGGGGTTGAGCTCAGTAATGCATTATGGCCGTTGGACATCGTCCAAACGACATCAATTCAGTTTCCATGAAATGGAATTCACTAACCAATATATCAAGTTCAGTAATGCAATAAGACGGTAACCAATCAGTGACAATATCAAAGGAGGTGAGGGCGGTCAAGTACACCCTCACCTTGATCAATTTCAATATCCAAGTAAGCCATTAAGGCATCACATAACATTTAACAAGCCACATAGTAATCCATCAAGTGAGTAGTATACTCACCAAGCAAGTAAGTGGTATTTCATGTACCACGATCACCAAGCCGTCGAGCACTACCTTCAAGCCCTAGAACATGGAACACATACAATGAGACTCGAGAACGAGTCACCAAACAATGCTAAACACAACCCCAATAGGGTTTCACATGCATAAGTAGGCATGATAGCAAACCAGAAATTAAAATATGGCCTTAACTTAAGCCTCGATAGAAAAACCGTGTTTGATCTTATAATGCGGTAATGGCGTCAAATTCACTACGGTTATCGGTTGGGGGTGTAAGACCCACCATTTCGAAGCTATGAAACAGGGCTACAACAATGTAGAAGGGCACTTAATCCAGTTCCTAGCTTAACTAGGTCAAAAGGGCAAAATACTAAACCAGAATTACCAAAACAGGTTTGCAAATCACCAAAAACTGTAATCAGTATATCTCAGTCCATACAAGTCCAATTGCCGAAATTCCAAAGGCATATGTTAGCTAAGACATCTAGCTACATTTCATCAGAAGACACCAACTCGAAAATCCAAACCAAAACCAGTAAAAATGGCCAATTACTAACGCAGTTTTCGCATTCTGTCCAAAGCAGAACAGCTACAGTAATTTCGTCATAACTCACTCCACACTAATCCAAATGCCCTGAAATTTTACAGGCATCTCCATCACATCAATACCTACAACTTTCATGTTTTGAGCAAAGTCAAATTCGGCCTCTAAACCTATGATCAAAAACCGGACAGAATTGGGGAATTAAGAACCCTAACTTTTCAATTTCACACCAAATCCAAAATTGATTGCATTTAACCACATTTCACATCCACTAGAGCCATTATAGTCCATTGCCAATCATCACAAACAACCACACCATCATAATCCAATTAAACCAGAAAAATCATCATAAAATGGAAAACTTCACCAAATCAATTCCAACCAAGATAAAACCAGAAATTTCAGTACTCTTATCACTAGTAAGCACAACATAAGCATCATTAGGTGTAGTAGGGTGTTTCAAGCTTCACTTACCAAGAACCAAGAGAGAGAGGGATGTTGAACACCTTAGTCCTTCAAACAAAGTTCACCAAACAACTAACTAGCACTAGAAGGAAAGTTTGTATGGAGTAGAACTAACTTAAGCACTTGATTTGGTGGATTTGGACTTGTTAGAAGCTTGAATGTTGAAGAGTTTTGTCTTCCTTGGAGCTTGAGAGGGCCGGCTATGGTGGAGAGAAAATGAGGGAATTTTAGTGAATTTTTGAAGATATTTACTAGTTGGGTCAAAAGTCAAAAATTTGTCAAAAGGTGAATAGTGTTTCTTAAGTCATAACCAATGAGAAAGTGACATGTGGCATCTCATTAAATGCCTTCCTATCTTTCTTTTCTCTCTCACATCAATCACTTCACACACACTACTTATTTCTTAACACCCGATAAATTTTTCACAGTATCCGAAACTTAACCTTATTGGCCGAATTTTTCCGAACTTTTCGCACTAGTGGGTCCCACGTCCAATATAGATTCTTAATTTTCTAAACATTCACCAATGCTAGAAAAATCATCTAAAAACTATAATTACTCATAAAATCCACTAAGAAAATATTTCTAAGCCAGCAAATGCAGAAAACATGCAATTAAGGGGAAAATAAACCCTAGGATAATATTTAGGGTTTTACGGGTTCTCACACTCTCCCCCCTTAAAAGAATTTCGTCCTCGAAATTTCTCACCTTAATTCTCGAAAAGGTTTGGGTATTTCTTTCGCATTTCCTCTTCCATTTCCCAGGTAGCTTCCTCAACTCCGTGGTTTCTCCATAGCACCTTCACTAGAGGAATCCGCTTGTTTCGGAGCTCTTTGACTTTTCGATCGAGTACTTGGACCGGTTTCTCTTCATAGGCCAGTGATTCATCTATTTCGATATCCTCCGGTTGTAAAACATGAGATGGGTCAGGATGGTACTTCTTTAGCATCGAGACGTGAAATACATCGTGGATTCGGGAGAGACTGGATGGTAGCTCCAATCGATACGCGACCACTCCAACCCTCTGAAGGATCTTATAGGGTCCGACGTACCGTGGTTGAAGCTTCTTTCCTTTGCCCGTTGTAAGACTTCGTAAGGGTGTGATCTTGAGAAATACGTAGTCTCCAACTTCAAACTCCAAGTCTTTTCTTCGGTTATCCGCGTAGCTCTTTTGGCGACTTTGGGCAGTTTGGATTCGTTGCCGTATCAATTTAACCTTCTCGTATGCCTCTTCCATCCATGGAATAGTTGTCGGGTCCAGTGCTTTCTTTTCGCCAACCTCGTCCCAGTAAATCGGTGAGCGGCACTTGCGTCCGTAGAGAGCTTCGTACGGAGCCATTTGAATTGACGAATGGAAGCTATTGTTGTACGCAAATTCTACCAAGGTCATGTGCTGACCCCAATTGCCTCCAAAGTCCAGAATACAGGTTCGTAGCATGTCCTCAAGAGTCTGAATCGTCCGTTCTGACTGGCCATCCGTCTGAGGGTGATAGGTAGTGCTTAAATTGAGTTTCGTCCCCAGGGTTTCTTGGAACTTCTGCCAAAACCGAGATACGAACCGTGGATCCCGATCAGAGACAATGCTCACCGGCACGCCGTGTAACCTTATAATTTCATCCATGTACAATCGGGTCAATTTGTCCATTGAGTACTTCATGTTCACCGGCAAGAAATGGGCCGACTTGGTTAATCGATCAACGATCACCCAAACGGCATCGTGTCCTCTTTGCGTCCTCGGTAAACCGGAAACGAAGTCCATGGTGATGTTTTCCCACTTCCACTCGGGTATCTCCAAGGGTTGTAACAAACCCGATGGTTTTTGATGCTCTGCCTTCACTTGCTGGCAAATGAGACATTTTTGTACATATTGTGCGATTTCCTTCTTCATATTGTCCCACCAATAGGTTCCTTTCAGGTCTTGATACATCTTGCTGCTACCCGGATGGATTGTATACTTGGACCTATGAGCTTCCTCCAAAATTTCTGTTTTCAACGATTCCTCCTTTGGTACCACTATTCGATCTCGATATTTCAACATACCCTCAGGACTCAGATTGAAGTCCGTTGTTTCTCCCTTTTCCACTTTCTCTCTCCACTTCTGTACCATCAAATCCTCGCCTTGCGCCTCTTTTATACGTTCCAGTAGAGTGGAGGTCACCCTTACATTGCTAAATATTACCTTATGATTCCCAAGACAGGGTTTCCACTCGCACACGGATTCTAGTAAATCCCACTCCTTAATCATTAGCCCTGCCACTTGTACTTTACGACTCAAGGCATCTGCTACCACATTTGCCTTTCCCGGATGGTAATTGATCGTACAGTCGTAATCTTCCAAGAATTCCATCCATCGCCGTTGTCTCATATTCAGTTCCTTCTGGGAGAAAAGATATCTAAGACTCTTGTGATCCGAAAACACTTCAAAGGTCACCCCATACAGGTAGTGCCTCCACTTTTTCAGAGCAAACACCACTGCAGCTAGTTCCAGATCATGAGTCGGGTAGTTCTGCTCGTGAAGCTTCAATTTTCTAGAGGCAAAAGCAATCACATTCCGGTTCTGCATCAAAACGCATCCCAATCCTTCTCGCGACGCGTCTGCATATACTGCAAACCCGTCCACTCCATTTGGCAAGACCAGTACCGGAGCCATGGTCAATCTTTTCTTTAATTCCTGAAAACTCGTTTCGCATCGGCCGTTCCAGATAAACTGGCCATGCTTCTTTGTTAGGTCAGTTAAAGGTCCTGCCAGTTTGGAAAAATCCTTAATAAACCGTCGGTAATATCCAGCCAGCCCTAAAAAGCTACGAATTTCCGTGGGGGTTTCTGGCCTCTTCCAATTTGTCACGGCCTCAACCTTCGCCGGGTCCACTGAAATACCTTCGTAGGAGATCACGTGCCCTAGAAACGCTACTTTCTCCAACCAGAACTCGCATTTGCTAAACTTGGCGTACAGTTGATGTTCCTTCAATGTCTGCAACACCACTCTCAAATGCTCCTCATGCTCCTCGCGTGACTTAGAGTAGACCAAAATGTCGTCAATGAACACCACGACAAATCGGTCCAGGTAGGGTTTAAAAACCCTATGCATTAAGTCCATGAAGGCGGCGGGAGCATTAGTCAGTCCAAAGGGCATAACGGCGAACTCGTAATGCCCGTATCTTGAATTGAAAGCAGTTTTCGGAATGTCCTCCTTCCTAATCAACAACTGGTAGTATCCCTGTCGGAGGTCCAACTTCGAGAAGACCACTGCTCCTTGCAGCTGGTCAAACAACTCGTCGATGTGGGGCAGTGGATACTTGTTCTTGATCGTAACGTTGTTCAACCCCCTATAATCAATACACATCCTCAACGTTCCGTCCTTTTTCTTCACAAATAGGACCGGAGCTCCCCAAGGAGACTCACTCTCGTGGATGAATCCCCGCTCCAAAAGATCTTGTAATTGCAACTTAAGCTCTTTAAGTTCTGCAGGTGCCATTCGGTAAGGGGTTTTGGAGATAGGTGCGGTTCCAGGTAAAAGATCTATTCGGAATTCTATCTCCCTTTCCGGAGGCAAGGCCACTAACTCATCAGGAAACACATCCGGAAATTCCCTCACTACAGCCACGTCTTCCACTTTTAACTTATCCGTAGGGGTATTAATTAAAAAGGCCAAAAAACCTTGCGCCCCTCTACTTATCAGTTTTCTAGCTCGAATGCCCGAAATGAGAGCAGATGAGGCTAACCTACCCCTTATATCCAACCTTAAGGTTGCCTCACCAGGAATGCGAAATTCCACTATCTTCGTTTTACAATCCAGTTGGGCGTTATATTTGGCTAACCAGTCCATACCCAAAATCACGTCGTACCCCTTAATGGACAAGCTAATCAGGTCTCCTAGAAATCTCCTTTCACCAACCCATACATCACAATCCCTATAAACCATACTAGTCACCAAACGTTGATTCCCCGTAGGTGTACTAACCTCTAAGTCATATGGTAAGCTAGCAGGTTTTATATCGATGCCACACATGAAATCAGGGTTAACAAACGAATGGGTGGCACCAGGATCAATTAAAACTTTGGCAAAGCGGTGGAAAATAGGGATCGTACCTTCCACCACCTCGGAAGAATCTGGGACCTGATGGGGCTCTAAGGAATAAACCCTAGCTGGAACTTTAGGCTTGGATCCGTCTCCCTTGGCTGGTCCAGTATTAGTCCTCGGCGGTAGTTGACTTCCCTTTTCGTCTTGTTTCAGGACCGGACATGTAGCCAGCTGATGGTCCGCACTTCCACACCGCAGACATTTCCCCAATTTCCTCCAGCAATTGTCCTCGGTGTGGTTTGTCTTTCCACAGTGCCCACAGGGACCACGAGGTGCCGAAGCTGAGCTGCTCTGGGTGTTTCCCCTTTGTCCTCGCCCAGCTTGGCCGCCCCTGAACGGAGTCCCTCTGCCGGATCCAGATTGTCGTCCACCCCCAGTTCCTCGTCCAAACTTCGAGGGAGTACTCTTCTCACCTTGTCCAGATGTACTCCCAGGAAAACCACGCTTCTTAGCCTGGAAGTTTCGGACCTGAAGCCGTGCACTCTCCACTCGCTGGGCTTTTTCCATTGCCTCGCTAAAAGTAGTGATTTGAGCCGCCGCGAGGTCTTTCTGGATCTCAACGTTCAAGCCCTGAATGAAGCGCCTCACGCGTCGTTGCTCGGTCATAATTAATTCAGGCGCGAATTTGGACAGGCGGGTAAACTGACTGTCGTACTCCGCCACCGTCTGAGCCCCTTGCCGGAGCCGGATAAACTCGTCCTCCTTCCTCTCCTGGACTAGAGGAGGGAAAAACTTAGCATTAAATTCTCGGATGAAGTTCACCCAAGTCCTCTGTGTCTGTTCCCGCTCCCATTTCTGCCTAATGACGTTCCACCAGGAACGGGCAGCTCCCTCGAGTTGAAACACGGCAAATGTCACCTGTCGTTCCTCTGGGTAGTGTAGGGCCGCGAATATATCAACCATTTTCTCAAGCCACTTCTCGGCGACGTCAGGGTCGGGTCCCCCAATAAACTTTGGCGGGGAAAACTTTTGGAAACGTTCTAGAGCTCTATCTTCGCTCTCATTATGATGGCCAGGGTTTCCGGGATTTCCAGGGTTAGGGTTTGGGTTCTGGCCCTGTTGTTGCACTACTTGTGCAAGTAGGTTGGTCATTTGCTGCATAGCAGCAGCGATTTGCACATTAGGGTCTATTTGGGGTTCAGGATTTGGTCCAGTAGAAGCTTCCCCCGTTTCCCTAACCGGTGTGGGTTGCCTACCGCGCCCGCGTCCCCGACCACTTCGTGTTCCTTTCCATAAGTTCACTCGGTCTAGGCAAAAGTACTAAGCCAAAGCAGTAATAAAGCAGGTAAGTATCACATAAACCTTCACATATCACATAATTATACGTCGCAAGCATGAGCACAAACACACATATATACAAGCCAAACATATATATACAAGCAGTCAGTCAAGTACGGCCAAGGCACGTACGTACACAAAAGATCCACCTGAGGATAGGCCTATCAAAAGAAATTTACACGTAGCTAACTCTACATCCAAAACGGTTAGCTAAGGCTCTATCCCTATCCGCCCTATACACCAGACCAAAACTATCTATAACAACTCTAGGAGTCATAACCTAGCCCGAAGATGAGCTAGGAGACCCACTAGACGGAGTGGATCCATCCCTAGCCTCAGACCCCGCACAGGAGTCCTTATCGCTCACTCCTTCCACCACCTCGGCACAGAGGTTTAGGATTGCAGCGGCTCGATTCCTCACCTTCCGAGCCCTCTTAGACTCGCGCTCACGCGCCTCCCTCAGCTGGGCACAGAGGTCATCGACTCTATCCTCCGCCTCTAGTACATCGTACTTTAGCTCCTCTATCCTTTTAGTTTGCCCCTCGTTGGCCGCCTTTAACTGATTCACCTCAACCTCAAGCTTGGCATTAGCTTTTGCCAGCTCCTTTCTTTCCTTCACAACCGCCAAAACGAGGGCATTCGGGTAAGCATACTTCTCTTTACACGCGCACCGCCGGAGACGGTTAGACGGGCTCCAACGAATAACGGCCCCCTTTGGCCGGATCTGGTACTTAATCATCGGGAGCGCTACACGGGGTCGCTTGGCCGCAGGGCCATCACTAGGTCCACTGGAACTGTCCATCCTACACCAAAAGTGTAAATAAATAAGAATCAATAAGCTTAAAGACCATAAACAGTAAACCCTCAGATCAAGCATTCCTATAACACCCAGGCTAATTCAAACCTAGGCTCTGATACCACCTGTGACAGCCCCACCTTCCCCTAAGGCGAACCAAAGAGGTTAGCGGACTGCCGGCCCAGCTCTCGCCAGGACTAACGGTGCAGTATAAAGCGATCTATCACGTTTGAAACTTATAACGCGCGCAACAAGGCAAAAGGGCAAAATATCCCAAAATAAAAGAAACGAACTCCAGAGTCGGCCATGAATAGTAACCGACCCGTCCGAAACCCAACCAAGCATCGAAAAACATATACAACATAACATTAGCCATTTACAAGCCACAACGGCAAGCCAAAACCATTCACTAAGGAAGTACACATTCGATTTGCCTATCAAAAGGAAATGAACCCGTTATACATTAGGGTTTCACTTCAAGAGCAATACAAAAGACATTTACATGCTCAATTCGGCAATTGACTATCCAATCCATTCTCAAAAGTAATTGTAACCCTGTAAGGAAAACAAATAACACGGAATGAGCTAAAGCCCAGTGGTATACCACCCAATAAGCAATCAAAGTCATATAAGAATGAACCTTCATTTAAAGTGCGCAAATAAGCAATGAAGCAAAACGGTAAAAGGATACGGTCGGCTCTCAAGAGCCCATTTCCACGCTTGCAATCTTGAACCAACCTCATTGACTCTCCGTCAATGTTAACATACCAAACCGTAGACAACTCTTTACATCCATTCCTTCCACCCATCATACCCCAACCGGGCCCGCACTCCATTTCAGTAGCTTTTGGTAATACTCGAGTTTACCGGAACCAAGGGTCTCATTACCACAAGGTTCCCCAGTACAGTCCCCGTGGCAATTCAATCTTCACGACCAAGCCCTCGCCGGCTCGATCCAATTGACTACCAAACGGGGTTGAGCTCAGTAATGCATTATGGCCGTTGGACATCGTCCAAACGACATCAATTCAGTTTCCATGAAATGGAATTCACTAACCAATATATCAAGTTCAGTAATGCAATAAGACGGTAACCAATCAGTGACAATATCAAAGGAGGTGAGGGCTGTCAAGTACACCCTCACCTTGATCAATTTCAATATCCAAGTAAGCCATTAAGGCATCACATAACATTTAACAAGCCACATAGTAATCCATCAAGTGAGTAGTATACTCACCAAGCAAGTAAGTGGTATTTCATGTACCACGATCACCAAGCCGTCGAGCACTACCTTCAAGCCCTAGAACATGGAACACATACAATGAGACTCGAGAACGAGTCACCAAACAATGCTAAACACAACCCCAATAGGGTTTCACATGCATAAGTAGGCATGATAGCAAACCAGAAATTAAAATATGGCCTTAACTTAAGCCTCGATAGAAAAACCGTGTTTGATCTTATAATGCGGTAATGGCGTCAAATTCACTACGGTTATCGGTTGGGGGTGTAAGACCCACCATTTCGAAGCTATGAAACAGGGCTACAACAATGTAGAAGGGCACTCAATCCAGTTCCTAGCTTAACTAGGTCAAAAGTGCAAAATACTAAACCAGAATTACCAAAACAGGTTTGCAAATCACCAAAAACTGTAATCAGTATATCTCAGTCCATACAAGTCCAATTGCCGAAATTCCAAAGGCATATGTTAGCTAAGACATCTAGCTACATTTCATCAGAAGACACCAACTCGAAAATCCAAACCAAAACCAGTCAAAATGGCCAATTACTAACGCAGTTTTCGCATTCTGTCCAAAGCAGAACAGCTACAGTAATTTCGTCATAACTCACTCCACACTAATCCAAATGCCCTGAAATTTTACAGGAATCTCCATCACATCAATACCTACAACTTTCATGTTTTGAGAAAAGTCAAATTCGGCCTCTAACCCTATGATCAAAAACCGGACAGAATTGGGGAATTAAGAACCCTAACTTTTCAATTTCACACCAAATCCAAAATTGATTGCATTTAACCACATTTCACATCCACTAGAGCCATTATAGTCCATTGCCAATCATCACAAACAACCACACCATCATAATCCAATTAAACCAGAAAAATCATCATAAAATGGAAAACTTCACCAAATCAATTCCAACCAAGATAAAACCAGAAATTTCAGCACTCTTATCACTAGTAAGCACAACATAAGCATCATTAGGTGTAGTAGGGTGTTTCAAGCTTCACTTACCAAGAACCAAGAGAGAGAGGGATGTTGAACACCTTAGTCCTTCAAACAAAGTTCACCAAACAACTAACTAGCACTAGAAGGAAAGTTTTTATGGAGTAGAACTAACTTAAGCACTTGATTTGGTGGATTTGGACTTGTTAGAAGCTTGAATGTTGAAGAGTTTTGTCTTCCTTGGAGCTTGAGAGGGCCGGCTATGGTGGAGAGAAAATGAGGGAATTTTAGTGAATTTTTGAAGATATTTACTAGTTGGGTCAAAAGTCAAAAATTTGTCAAAAGGTGAATAGTGTTTCTTAAGTCATAACCAATGAGAAAGTGACATGTGGCATCTCATTAAATGCCTTCCTATCTTTCTTTTCTCTCTCACATCAATCACTTCACACACACTACTTATTTCTTAACACCCGATAAATTTTTCACAGTATCCGAAACTTAACCTTATTGGCCGAATTTTTCCGAACTTTTCGCACTAGTGGGTCCCACGTCCAATATAGATTCTTAATTTTCTAAACATTCACCAATGCTAGAAAAATCATCTAAAAACTATAATTACTCATAAAATCCACTAAGAAAATATTTCTAAGCCAGAAAATGCAGAAAACATGCAATTAAGGGGAAAATAAACCCTAGGATAATATTTAGGGTTTTACGGGTTCTCACAGACTACTTGCTCTCTCTCTCTTGTTTCTAAGGTGAGTTGTGAAGAACCACCCTCCTCCCTTTATTGATGCTTAAATCATGATTAGTGGTAGCATGAGATGCAAGTTTATGGATTATTTCTTGATTTGTGATTGAAGTGATGAAGTTTTATTATTTTTGGGAATTTTTATGTTTTAATATGAACATGATTGTGTGGCTATATATGATGATTGGAAATGGTATATAATGACTCTAGGAGGTGGAAAAAGTGGATAATTGCAACCAATTTCTGGTTTGGAAGAAATTGTAGAAAGTTAGGGTTTTATTGGGAACATTCTGCCCGGTTTTGTAGCTCCTAGTTATAGGCCGAATTGGCCGTGGCTTAAAACATAAATGTTGTAGGTAATTCTATTTTAGAGGTGCCTACAAAATTTCAGGTCAATCGGAGTAGCATAGCTTGAGAAAAGTCGAAATTACCCTTGCTGTTCTGGTTTTACCCGAATTGGAGAATTGCTTCTGTAATTGGTTATTTTGGTTAGGAATGCTTCCAAATTGGTTGTTGAAGCCTTCTTATGAAATTTATACCTGTTTCTTAGCTTTCAGCTGGTTTTGGAATTTCTGGATTTGGACTTGGATAGCCTGATTTATGATGTTTCCGCTAGAATGCGTTCTGTGAATCTGTTTTTTTTCAGGGTTACAACTAGTTTCATTTCCGGATTTTCTGGTTTTCCCTAATGCTTGTATATGCTTATGGAACCCTATTGGGGTAGTATTTGGCATTGGTTTATGATTTTTAATCGAGTCTTATTGTGTGTATTTGAATAGTTTAGGGCTTGACTTTCATATCCGGTCATTTCCTAGCTACATTTTGTACTTGAATGCCATTAAGCCTAGTGAACGGCTTTTGGGAATGAGATTATTTTTGTACGAGATGTTGGGACTGATTTGAGGAAATAATGAAGCCATGATGGCCGGAAAATAGGTAAACACAAGGGATATGCTGCCGAAATTTTACTTGAAGGCTAGTTGGATTTACTTGTGATTTGAACGAAGGGCTTTTGGGTTGTTTGAGCCTAGGTCTTCATGTTACCTTTTTGTTTCCAAAAAAAATCATGTTTTGCACCCTTGCTTTAGTAATTATTTGGCGAGGCATACGACTGGTAGTTGAGCTTCACATATACTCGATTTTTGAAAGTGGAACCTTCAATTGTTTTCCTTGGATTATTTTAGGGTTTCTTGGTAATTAAAACTCTCTTTTGGGAGGTATCTGTACTGACCCCGGTGAGTGTTCCACTACCTGCTACCCGTTATGTGAAATATCTGAATATCTGAAATACTTGATTTATGACTGTTGGAGCCAAATACTGTTTTGATAAAAGGGAGGCGAGGGTGTACTTTATCACACTCGTTCTCTTGTCTGTTCATATGCCAATTTTGAACGCGTATCTGAATCTGCTATCTGTATCTGTATCTGTTATCTGTATCTGGATCTGCATCTGTTCTGGCGTCGTTTGGAAGCTTGTATCCAACGACCTTTCTGGGACCTCTGAGCTCAACACCTGTGGCCAGTTACTCGAGTCGGGCCGGCAAGGGCCTGGTCGATTAGATAACGAACCACGGTAGTCTGTTTTGGGATCTTTGGGTATTGAGACCCTTGATTCCGGTATACTCGAGTATTACCATTTCAGATCTGATTGGATTTCGGGCCCGGTAGGGGTATGTGAGGTGGAAGGAATCGAAGAAAGTGGAGTCTACGGCATTGGTTACTTTTTAGCGTTGGCGGAGTGTCAACTATTATTTCGATCAAGCTTCGGTGACGCAAATGGGAATTTGGCTCCTGAGAGCCACCTGTATCCTTTCGATTTGACTCATTGGTTCCTTTACTTTACATCTGGCATGTGTACCTGATTTGTTAACTGTGAAATGCCATGAGTTTACTGCTATATGTCTGGTACCTCATTGAGCGCAAGCTCACCCCTTTCTGTTCCCTTCTGTTTTCCTTACAGGAAAATAAATACTTTTGGACTGGATTTGACAATTGGTTGCCGAATTGAGCTAGTTGGACATATCTTTTGTATAGCTCATTGATTGAAACCCTAAATGTACTTTTGGTCCGTTTCTCTTTTGGATTTGGCAAACCGTACATGTATCCACTTTTGAATATTTTTTGTATGCCACTTTGGCTTGTAAATGCTAAGTTTCAAGATGTGAATGTTTGCTTGGTATTTGGTTGGGTTCTGACGGGTCGGTTACTATTCATGGCCGACTCCGGATTTCATTTCTTTTATTTTTTTTTTATTTTGACATTTTGACTTGTTTACGCGCGTTTGTAAGTTCCGGAACGCAATAGATCGCTCTAACTGCACCGTTAGTCCTGGCGAGAGCTGGGCAGGCAGTCCGCTAACCCCTTTGGTTCGTCTTAGGGAAAGGTGGGGCTGTCACAAGTTTCTAGTGCAATCAGGTCAAAAATTCAATATACTAAACCAGAACCGCAAAAACAGGTTCACCAACCGCATTCTGGTTCAAACATCATAAATCAGGCTACCTAAGTCCAAATCCAGTGATTCCAAAGCCATCCGAAAGCTAAGATACAAGGCTACATTTCATCAAAAGACCTAAACAACCAATTCTGAAGCATTCCCAACCAACTTAACCAATTACAGACGCAACTATCAAATTCGGGTAAAACCAGGGCAGCAAGGGTAATTCCGTCTTTTCTCAAGCTACGTTGCTCCGATTGACCTCTAATTTTGTAGGAATCTCTAAAATATCATTCCCTACAACTTTCATGTTTTAACCCAAGGCCAATTCGGCCTCTGACTATGAGCTATAGTGCCAGGCAGAATGTAAGAACATGAAACCCTAACTTTCCAAAATTTATTCCAAAACAGAAATTTCCTGCAATTAACCACTTTTTCCACCTTCTAGCTTCCTTAAATATCATTTCCAATCATCATACATGACCACATAATCATATTCATATGAAAACAGAAAAATCACCAATAATTATAAAACTTCACCAATTCAACCAAAAATCAAAATATAATCCATACAATTGCATCTTATACTACCACCAATCATGAATTAAACATCATTAGAGGGAGGAGAGGGGTCCTTCACTACTCACCTTAGCAATACAAGAGAGGGTGCAACTAATCCCCTTAGCTTTCCAAACAACTCCACTAAACACCTCACAATCACTCACTTAAGGTTTTCTATGCAACAAAAGCAAGATTAAGTGGTTGATTTGGTAGATTTGAGCAAGCTTGAAGCAAAAACTTGAAGAGCTTTTCCCTTTCTTTTAGCTTGAAGTGGCCGGCCAAGAGGAAGAAGAAAATGGTGAAATTTTGGTAATTTTTTGATTTATTTGGTCAAATGGAAAAAAGTGAATAGTAGTCATAAAAGTAAACCCAATAGCCAAGTGACACTTGTCACTTTATTTAATGCATCTCTATCTTTTTGTTTCCTCTCACACCAATCCAAATAGCAACCTCTAATTATCTCTTAACACCCGGTAAATTAAATCCAGTATCCAAAACTTAACCTAACTGGCCGAATTTTTCCGAACTTTTCGTCCTAGTGGGTCCCACATCCGATATACGCTCTTAATTTCTTAAAAACTATTCGATACTAGAAAAATCATTTAAAAACTATATCTGGTCCTTCAAAGTATCTAGAATTTTTCCTAATCACGAAAATGCAGAAAACAAGCCATTGAATATAATAAAACCTAGGAAATGGAAAAAAAATTACGGGTTCTCACAAGATTCCTGTTTCATTTTTATTTTCTAGCGTAATCCGGACTAATTAACTTCATGCACGTCTTATTCATCTTGTTTTCAGTTAGCTAATCACATTTCTAAGCTCAGATTACCTCAGATGAACAAATTTAAAGCTGCATTTCCATATTAAGCTCTCGGCAAACCCCTATTTCTTCATATCAGATTTTTCCTAAGTCTCAATTCATCATCCGAATGTACAACCACCACATGCATGTCCATAGATAACTTCATTTACCTCTGATCAACTAATCTAAGTCCAGAAATTACCTCAAATGGCAGCTCAGCTCAAATGCTTAATATATATTTCCACGTGAGAGTCATACAATAACGGGTTGGGACACTTTCCAAAAGTAAGGCACAAGAGTTTAACAAAATACATACAAATAATCCCTTAAACAAAAAATTAGGGATGTGGTGCCTCAAAAGTAAGTCATCCAACTAGAAAAAATTTGATGACCTAACAAATGTCCCCCTTTCTATCCCTACATATCCAGTACTATCAAGTCAGACCTAACCTAACCCTCAGCAGGGCTACCAGGAGCAACGTTCTCCTCCGGATCCTCCTCCGGGTCCTCCTCGCCACTCGCCTGAGCATTACCCTGAAGAATACTCGTGGCCTCATCCATCATCATAGTGGCGTCAGCCCTAATACCAGCACTCCTATCACGTATCCCCTCAGCTAATCGAGTCACCTGAGACCTCTGTCGCTCAATCTCCACACAAGCAGCCTCCAACCTAGCATGCTCAGCCGCTAGCCTCATCTCTAAGTCGGGTATACGGTCGAACTGGGTGTCAACCATGATGCTCAACTCCTCAGCATCCTGGGTCAAGGTATGATTAGCATCCCACAGCTGGCGGCGCTCATCGTCTAAAGATAGCACTAACTCATTAGGGTAAGCGTATGTAGCCCTACACTGGCATCGAGGATACCTATCAGCTGGTGTATACCGCACACGAGCTCCTCCACCTCGTGGCCTATATGAGATGGATCTAAGCGGCTCTACGTGTCCATTAGTCACTCCATCACCATTAGCATGTCCATTTCCGTTTTCCATACCAGCCAAAGAATTAAAACCCAAAGGTTAAAACTTAAATAGCTAACTGGTTCAGATATCACTTAAGACATATCTAATGGCCTCATTTCTTACTTCTAGAAAGGATTAGGGTTTCTAACATATCTAATATGTCTTTCAAATAACTCTTCTAACCTAGGCTCTGATACCACCTGTGGCGACCCCACTTTCCCCTAAGGTGAACCAGAGGGTTGGCGGGCCGTCTGCCTAGCTCTCGCCAGGACTCACGCAAGAAATCTAGCCCAAATCCTTCCGAAGTATAGCTTAAGCTATTACAATATTGATCCACCAAAATAGACCAATAACCAAGACCACATTAACTTCAGAGATAACAGCACTTTAAGATAGCGACTCGTCGATTCTTAAATACCTTACGCGTTACAAACCACGGAATAAAGTCAAACAATCCCATTTAACAAATTCATACAAGCCAAATACATTCTTACAAGCCAAGAACAAAACCAGGGTTTGCACTTTTCCAGCTTCAAGTGGCAACCCAAAACAAAGCTACACTGCTTAATTCGAATTACATTCATAACAAGTAAAGTAGATTTCAGAGTTTTCTCACATGCCAAGACCTGTCAAGGAAAACAAAATAACGTGGGGTGAGCTAAAGCTCAGTGGTGCCCCAAAACATGCAATCGCATAAAACAAATAGCGAGTATTAACTTCAATTAAGTAAACAATTAGGAAAGCGTTTAACAGCACAAGATAGGATACAGGGCTCTCAGGAGCCATTTCCCCACGAGCTTGATCAAATTTCTCCGTAGTTGACCCTCCGTCAACTTTCACTACCTAAGGTCCGTGTAGATCTTTTTATTTTTCTTAACTCCGACCACCAATCTTACCCCTGTACCGGGCCCGCACGCCAAGCATGAAAGTGGTAATACCCGAGTATACCTTAGACTGGTCGAGGGATTCACCCAACGACGTTACGTCCAACACTTATAGACTGGTCGAGGGATTCATCCAACGACTTTACGTCCAACACTTACAGACTGGTCGAGGGATTCACCCAACGACTTTACGTCCAACACTTATAGCAAGCGCAAGCAAAATATTCACGAAAAACACTTCAAACAAGTCACCACTCGAAAGGCTAGTGTGATAAAGTACACACTGCTCACTTCGATGGGACAGCAATCATTTTCCAATTACCGCATATCGAGTCGTGAAAGCACTTTAACCAAATAAATATAGAACAAGCAGGGACACTCACCAAGAGTGAAGCTCAAAAGTCAAGCTGGGAATCGAAGTCCACGCCCCCGCTACCGCTAAACCGTAGAAAACCAAGTTTTAAAAAAAACTATAAGTTTTACTATACAAACTCTTGGCTTATATATAAAATATTATCTGGTATATAACTAGTTTATTTTCTCAGAATAAATCATTACATCTCTTAGAATTAAAGCTAATAAAGCGATAAAATATTTCGTATGATTTCTTTAAAGATACTTTTCTTTCTAGAGGGTAACTAAAATCAATTTAATTCAAACAAATTTTCTTACCGAACAAGTTTTCTAAGCCTTTCTTTTTATAATAATTAAAATCTCATGTTTTTAACAATTTTTCCTCAAACAACTAGCCAGGAATAATTTTACAAAAAATTTAAAGTTTAGAAGTTAATACGATTATTTCCTAAAAGTAATAAAACTAGTTTAAGCAAAGAAAAGAATTAACTAGTTAGCAAGGTTTTAAAAGCCCTGTCATTTAAATTTTAATATTAACGTGCTATTCTCAATTTCTATAACTTGATAGTAAGATAAAATAATTCCACAAAGCTTGATTTAAAAGTACTCAAATTCAACAGACCAAAACGGATTTCACGATTTCAAATCATTTGCACATTGTATTCCCGGTTGCCAAAATAGCCAAAACACAATTCAGACATCAATTTCACTAGGGCTTCATCAATCATTAGCCCTAGGTCTCAACAGATTCAATTCCAAATAACATTCAACAAAGGAAGTCCAAGGTATCAAAACAATTCCAAATCACAAACCATGGACCTTCCAAATACGTTTCAGCCAACCACTTGAACAAATTCACCAAAAATTAAACTCTTGCAAAAATTACTCAAATGGCCAAGAGCTTCAATAGTCAATAAAATTCCAGCAAATGTCAATTCAAGATGTCCATTAAATCTCCATCTTTTACTTGCTAGAAACACTAAACATAAAGCTTATAATCTGTCCAACATGAAATGAATCAAATAACAAGTAATTCCAGCAAATAATTCCTCCAAGAAACCACAATAAATCCGTCCTTAGCTAATTAAAATTTTCAGCAGCTCGGCAGTTTAAGCACAACTACCTTCCTCTTATTTCTTCATTTAACTCACTCTCAACTTAACATGCAAAGGATTGTTATCATGCTACGGTGTACCTTAAGCAGCAATATGAAATTTACAGCCAAGGTTTCGAAGGAGAAGCTAGATAAAATTTCTTTTTCCCTCTCTCGGCCAAATTAGAAAGGTCTTAGCAGCAATCAGCTTTAAAGACAATAATATCTCCAATAATCTCTTCATTTCGTACTCAAATCTAGCATGCATGTTAAAACTAAAGTGTTATGCAATGTGTCAAGCCTTAATGTAAGAATTTGGAACCAAAATTCGTAAAGAAATCTGGAAAATTCTTTCCCTCGACTAAAACTGGAAAAATTCCAGCATGTTTCTTCATGCGATCTCAACCCAGGATTCCATCCTTTACCCAGGTTTTCTTCAACTAAACTTCACTTAATACCTAAAGCTAACATACTACATGCATTTCATAACACAATTTTGACAGCAATTACGGCTGCAAACAAACATGAAATCTCTCGGCTATTCCAGAAAATTTTCCAGCAGCTTAGTTAGTCGTTAATCTGGATTTTTCCTCGGCTAAATCTTTGTATTTTGTACTCAAAACTAACATGCATGACTAATTAATGAATTTACTATCAGTTCTACTCCAAATCAGGTTCGGACATCAACAACATTCATCCACAATTCCAGAATTTTGTTCACTACTCTCGGATGAGCTTGCATGCAGCAGATTCCTGTTTCATTTTTATTTTCTAGCGTAATCCGGACTAATTAACTTCATGCATGGCTTAATCATCTTGTTTTCAGTTAGCTAATCACATTTCTAAGCTCAGATTACCTTAGATGAACAAATTTAAAGCTGCATTTCCAGATTAAGCTCTCGGCAAACCCCTATTTCTTCACATCAGATTTTTCCTAAGTCTCAATTCATCATCCGAATGTACAACCACCACATGCATGTCCATAGATAACTTCATTTACCTCTGATCAACTAATCTAAGTCCAGAAATTACCTCAAATGGCAGCTCAGCTCACGCGATAGGAAGCTGAATTTTTTCCTTTTTTCCCTCTCCTCTCGGCTTGCTCAGCAACTCGGTACGCAGGTCTGAGCTTGGTGGATGCAGGCTGTGGTGTTGCAGTTGGAGGTGAAGAAAGAAATGGCAGCTCTCGGCTCTCTCTTTTCTCTCTAGCTTGCGACCAGAATAGCATGAAGAGCTCGGCTCTTTTCTCTCTCTCGGTTCAAGGCAAAAGAAGGAAGTGAAGTGTTGTTGTGAGTTGGAGGTGAAATGGAGATGAGCCGCGGTAAGGGAGGTGGAGTGTTTGAGTGGAGAAAAATGCACCCGGCAGCAATGAAATGTTTGGATTTGAAGGCTGGCCAATGCAGCTCGGTGGTTGCATGGTTATTTCTGAAATGGTGGAGGGATATTTTAGTGTTTACACGTTTCCTCCAAATTTCCACTTAAGTCCTCAATTCTCGTCTAATTCCAAAATCTATCCCAAATGTAATTTGTATGCCTAATAATGTGCTAATCTCGCAAAGATTCGATTATCGAGATTTTAACGTCCTAAGTATACTAAGTGTACTTATAACAATTTTTGCCTAAAATTTATTGACTTCATCTTAATGCTAAGGTTCCCGTTAACACTCAACATTATTAACGCTTAAAGCTAGCTATCGGAAATTCAAGGAATTAACCTTAAAACAATAAAATAGTTTACATCAAGAAATATTATTCTAACTTGGCGAGAATCAAATAACTCAATATTTTGCACAATTAAATTATTTGTAACATAAAACTATTTTTACGTACTTAATTAAGAACAAGTAGAATTAAAGTTAGAATTTATTTAAGGATCAAAAAATGCAAAATGAAATATGCATAAATGAATATATACATATAGGTATTTTTCGAGGTTCTCACATTAACACTTCAAAGTTCATACAATTAGCAAGTCATGAGGGAATACAAAAATATAGCACACAGGTGCCACAAGAGTACTTTTAGTCACACACGACTAAAGTCAAGTCAAGTGCCTCAAAAATAGGCCACACAGTCATACAAAAATACAATGGTCTTGGCACTAGCATCATTCCAGATAATTCTAACTACATCAGTCAAAAAGATCTATCACTCTGGATCTAGTCCACAGTAGGGCTACCAGGTGGAATATCCTACTTAGGATCCTTCTCCTGAGCCGGACTCTGGATAGTGTCCAACACCTCATCAACCAATCTACCTGTATCTGCTAGGATCCCAGAAGCCCGATCTCGAACCTCCTCACCTAGCCTAGTAAGTCGAGCCCTAGTCCTCTGAAGCTCATCTCGAATGACCTCAGCTGTAGCCACCTCGCTAGCTAATACCTCCTCAAGCTCAGCAATCCTCTCACCCTGAGCACTCACCATCTGGCTCAGCTCCTCCACCTCCTGGAGTAGATCTCGGTTGGTATTCACCAACCGACAACGCTCGTCGTCCAAGGCTAGTACAAGGTGGTTCGGGTAGGCATACGTCAACCTACACGAACATCGAGGATACCTAGTAGCGGGCAAGTAGCACACACGAGCTCCTCCACCAAGAGCTCGGTAATAAATAGGCCTAGGAGGCTCTACATGGCCATTAGCGTGACCATTCCCATTAGCAGCAGGGCTCCCGTTTCCAATCTCCATCCCTGCAAAACAACTACATCTTTCGGATTAGAAACTTATTCACTAACTCGCTCAAATATTACTTAAGGTATGACTAAGTCATCTCATCTCAAGTCTTAAGGGTAAGGTTTCTAATATATCTCCCAAATAGATCTCTAACCTAGCGCTCTGATACCAACTGTGACGCCCCACTTCTCCCAAAGGCGAACCAAAGGGTATCCACGGGACGCCTGCCCAGCTCTCGCCAGGACTCAAGACAATTCGATTCAAGCTTAACGATACATAACCGTTAATACAAGTCTAATAAAGAAAAGTCGTTTCGATAACCAAATATCCAGTCTTACACCACGAGTACAAAATACATCAATTTTTCAAAAGACATACAACTGCCTAAAAGATGTCCATTCGATTACAATTGAAGCCCTATTACAAAAGTTCATCCCAATGATTCCTCCGAGTTTCATCTCAGATCCATTCCTGTTAAGGAAAACAAATCTACGGGGTGAGCAATTGCTCGTGAGGCCAAGAAACACACATGCAAGCACGTTGTCCAAATAACAATCGCATATAACGAGTAAACAATTATATCCAAGTAAATAACAATTCGGGCAAGAAAATTAAACAGAAACAATTCAAGGATATAAGAGCTCTCAGGAGCTAAGTTCCACTTGCTTTGCCATTGCTCGATCGATTACCTCCGCGCGATGACACTTCGTCAACCGAATCGGTATTTAGTCCGTAGAAACTTCACTTACCCGTTCCCCGATCACCATTACATACCCCAGTACCGGGCCCGATCTTCTTTGGTATAAGGCGATACTGCTCGAGTATGCCAAGCAAGATCTCTTAATAGATCAAGTTTATATTTTTCTCATGGCTTACCAAAGTTCCCGACCAAACCCATGCCTGTTCGAGTCCAAGGTCGGCCAGTGAGATTTGGGCGTCCCCTACTTTTATCACTAAGAGTCGAGAAGATTCACTCCAAGCGACTGATGTAACCATAGCATAATTAATCATTGAAACACTTCACTTAACTATTCACTTTAAGCAATTCACTTTAGATAATTCAAATACACTTCACTTAAATGAGAATGAGTGCGATAAAGTACACACTCGACTCGGCATTTTCACAATACTCAATCACTAATAACAATTAAACACGTAACACTTTTCACACACTTGACACTCACCAAGTAAGATAGGAAATAATGCGCAATTCAAGTGCTTAGGTGTCCGCAGTGAGATCCTCTTGAAGGTCTCCTCGAGTGCCTGAGCAAACAATAATTAACTATCACTCACTATCACTTAAAACCCCTCAATTATCAAGGAAGATTGCACATTTGTACAATCTAAGAAAGTATCACAAAAATGAGCCTTAATTTTCTAGTAAATCGAGGCTCAAAAGTGGGGTTTAATAATACAAGGAAAATCTGATTTTCATCTTTGAAATCAAGTGTAAAATGGTCAAGCAATATCGAAGGAAAGTGAAGAGTCCTTAAAACTCAATTTCCTTTAAGTTCAGAAATTTCAGATTTGAGGTGCATTCTTTGAAAAAATCATATCTCACTCTCCGTAGGTCCAAAATTGGAAAACTTAGTACCGTTGGAAACTACTTCCAAAGTACTAAAAGTTCCTAGAAGGAACTTTTCCATGATTCAAAACGGAAGACACTCGAATTTTGGCTTCAAGTTGCTGATTTGGACTCTCAAGACAGATTCGGGGTTGGTTTTTGGCAAATTTTGAAAATTTGGCAAAATTCACAGAATGTGAACTAGCCTCTCAAATTTGAAACTCAATTAAAGTTACAATCAAAGTTCAAAAATAAATAAACAGAACAAGAATCGGAGTTTTGAGCGCCAAGATATAGCAGCTCAAAGTTGGTTCAAAATGACGACCATTGGCACTACTACAAAAGTGTCCTTTTATGACATTCAAAAGTGTCATTATAGATCTATGTCATGACGTTTAGGCTATAATGACGCTCTACTGAAAACGTCATCCATTCTAGCGTCACGATAGGTTTATGACAGTTTTAAGTGTCCCAATTTATCATTATTATGACATTATTAAATGTCATTATCTATGCCTATTATGACACTTTCAAATGACAAGAAATGCTGGGTTATAATAACATATCACGACGCTTTTTTAGTATAAATAGATAGAAATATTATGACACTTTTGAAGAGTAACTAGATCAGGCTTTTATGACATTTTCTACTTGTCAGTATAGCATCCAAATTAAAGTGTTCCAACTTCCTGTTGCATATCATCTAACGTCAGAAACCACATTTCATCCTGCTGCACAAGCATCTCTGATCCTAAATTTTGAAGGATTGTAACGTAGCTGGTACAATAATATAAAAGAAGTGATACAATCATCCAAACTTGAGCAAAAGTACATCATCCAAACAATCCACACCAAAAGTGTCTACAAATTACATACTAATTTAGATGGTTTTAAATCAGTCGTGTACATATAAAGGACGCACAGGACAGCAACTGAACTACAAAGCAAGGATGATGCCTTCAAAAAACTGCCACTTGACCCAATGTTGCTTTAGTTTTCTTCAATACTCACCTACAAGTGTCGTAAATCAAACAAGACAAATTACAATTCACACAGGTCTTGTTTTACAGTTTTAACATTAGAAAACAAATAATAACTATATTAGACAAATGGTAAAGGTATGACAAAAAGAGTACCAGATTTATTGGCCAAACAATAGCCACTCCAATTGCATCTCTAATCTTTCGGAAATCATGGTATGGCCTCATCAACTCCTCATTACTCTCCACAGGCACATTCACATGAACTTCACACTAACGCGACCCCAAAGGTGTGTCACCAACTTTAGCCGTAGGATCCAAACTTCTAACTTCTCCAACAGCCAAAATTTTGTTTGGATCAATCATGCTCCTTATTGTAACTTCATCCCCAACCTTGAAAATATCAATTTTATAAAGTTTGAGAAAATCATACACAAGAGAGCAACTCCTACACAGAAATTCATTACATAATACTACAAACCAACCCAAATTTCAGTAGTTTACACTCATCAATTAGGTACTCTTTTGCAATCGAACCATCAGTCCGACTTCTATTTCGAACATAATTCTTCAAGGTGCATAGGTACCTGAGATAATTACAAAATAATATGTTATAATAAGACTAATCACATTAAGGAAAAAAAGATGAAATTTTAAACTTATGATAATTACCTTTCAATTGGATACATCCAACGATAGTAGACTGGACCAATTATCCTTGCCGCAGTTGCTAAGTGAATGGTCAAATGAACCATTACAACAAATAAAGATGGTAGAAACACACGCTCCAACTGGCATAGCACAATAGTAATTTCACTTTCCATTTGAACAAGTTCCCTAGGACAAAATGTTTTAGAACACAAATCTCTAAAGTAGTTGGACAACTTTATCAATGGAGACCGCACCGATTTTGGAAGAAGTTTTCTGTAGCATTATGGTAATAGTTGTTGCATTAAAATGTGATTGTCATGGCTCTTAAGTCTGGATAGTTTAGGAGGTTTCAAGTGCCCAGACTTTGAAATTGTGGCTGAATAACCATTAGGAATTTTAACTTTTTTCAGAATTTTGCAGAATAATTCTTTCTCTTTCTTAAGTATGTTACTGCACTTTATTAGTCTCTATCTTCCTAACAAAACCCCAATATCGAATTACAAGGACGAAAAAATAAACCAAATTCCAAGAGCCATCAAATGAAGAATGAACAAAGCTGAAAATGAGATGCTTAAACTAGACTAATAAAGTTTCTTAAACTCTATTTGGTTTCTTATCACAATCCGAATCCAAATCCAAGAACTTGGTAATTACCAACCACTCAAGTATTGCCCAATGTTGCCCTATTTAGGAGCACATAATTTAAGCATCTTAAAGTTCAACCAGCAGCATTAAAACTAGTTAAACAACTATTCAAATGGGGCAGCTATATTTTGAAAGTTTCTTTCTGGCAAAACAGCAAACACATAGCAAATATTATTAGACTTCACGTTTTTGGCTAGAAAAGTATAACACTAAATGCTTGAAATCAGTCCAAACTCATGAAAAATAGAATACCCCACTTAATATCAGGGTATTAGCCTTACAAACCTAAATTTCTAACCTAATTTTGCAAGGAAAACTCAACAGAAAATTGAATCAAGAGATGGAAAAATTAGGCACGAAAAGCAAATAACTTTCAAAAACCAAATGCAGACTAACCGTTTGTCTGCCACCACAATCTTGCCTTCCTCTACCTTCAAATGTCCTAATTATCACTAGGTTCAAATGCCCTAATTCATCTTCGCAATCAAACCACGGATCCAAGAGTTACTTAGAGAGATGAAAAACGGTGCGATGAGACAAGGTGCAAGAGCATGAGAATGGATGTTGTGTATGATGATGCATGATTGGTTCTCTGGCTCAATTGGGATGATTGGTTCTGTCCGGAGAGGAAAAATTGGGGGAGGAAAGAGTAGAGCTTGAGCTCGGGTAGGTTCTGGAGAGGGGCTTACAAATTTTTCTGAAAAAAGGTGCCTTAGTGGAGCGCCATTTTATTTCAGCATTTTCTGTTTTTTTTTTCAATCTATTTCTAACATTATGATGTCGTTATGGTGTATTCTTTTCCTTTTTAATGACCATTCCTATTGCATGTCATATTAAGATTGTATTATGACATTTTGCTAAAAGTGTCATAATAGGTGTGTCACTAAAGACTATTTTTGTAGTAGTGTGGGCAATTTTCCAGATTTGAAACAAAATCTTTGGGACTTCAGTTGGGCATCGAAATAGACTTGGAATGGCACCAAATTAGGTATGATTACACCACCATATAAGGGCTACTCCTCTGTCAAATTTCATGCAAAAATTCGTACGGAAAGTCAGTTATCAAGACCACTGAAATTCTAGGAATATACAAGGCTATTCTACCTTATGCTTCCATTTTCCTTTTCTCAAACCTTTGGCCAATGAAATCATCTCAAACATGGTTCATTTATGAAGAAAAGGTCTAAGAAACGTCCAACATACATTTAGTAGGTGATTACCACCAAAAGTTTCAAAATAACAAGTCCCAATTCGAGCTAAGCCATCGGCTATTCCAAAACTAGGGTTTTCTATCACTGATGCAGTTCTGTAATTCGGCCACAACTCACCCAATTCAACTTGGAATTAAGCATGGTTGGTGGAATTGAAAACTACATTCATGGGGCTATAATTTATCAGAAGAAATCATATTGAATTTCAGACCATAGCTAGCTCGAATTCAAGCAACAAGTCCCAGCACCTCATTGACTCTCTAGTACGGTAGTGAAACAGGACAGGTAACTTTGAAAAGCTAGTACGGTTCACTCAAGTTGAATCAGGGGATGCATTTTATACTGTTAGAAAACTAAAAGTGTCTAGTTTCAAATTCCACAAATGGCACTTGATTTCAATGTCGGAGCAAAGAGTTATGGTCGTTTAAAGTTCGCTGTCAGAGTACCTCTGTACATGTTTTCCAGGTTTAAACATGTTTCGAAAATGCAACTTTTACCCAACCAAATCAAGTGATTTTTGGTGGAAACTTTCCACACAACCTATACAACATATCTACATCAAAATCAAGGCAATTTAACCACAAAAAAATCGAACCAAGGCCTCTCCACAAACAGGGCAGAATCCGGACCTTCTTCCCTTTGGTTTCCCTTGAGTTTCTTTCCACTTTTTCAACATATAACCACTAGTTTAACACTTAATCAACATAAATAACATCCAAAATCATCATATCAGTCCAACATGTCCATTGTGGGGTTTCATAGAGTCCACTCACATGATTTTTAACCAACCAAAGTTATACACATAAAGCTACAAGCTTCCAAGTCCAATCTAACTCACAAAAATCAAGTTTCAAAGGTTGGATCATTCCCTACCTCTTGGGTGTTGAAACTCAGAAATTTTGGTCACCTACAAGCTCCAAGAAATCGTGGAAATAATGCTCTTTTCCTAGCCCAAGTGAAGCTCCAAGTTGTTGACAGTTCGTGTAGTGAATTTGGAGTGAATTTCATGGAAGAAATGAGGTGAAATGAGATGAAGTTTCCTTCTTCTTCTTCCTTGGGTTGGCCGACCAGCAAGAGAGAGAGAAGAGAGAGTGGAGAGTGTTGTGTAGCTTCTTGAGGAAGCTTGGTGGTTGGTGGCCTTTTTGGGCACAAAAGTCAACTCTTACTAGTGCGTGTACGCGCGCGTTTCGTGCCCGTTTCCTCTCGGGTTTGTTTCACTTGTGCACTAAACTTCTAATGCACTTCCTTTAACACTCTTATTATCCACTTTTAGTAGTCTAACAATAATTTCTAAAATCCTCCAATTAGTCACGCGCGCGAAAAGGCGAACTTTCGACTTGTGCGCGATAAAGCGAAATTTCTAAGAAATTCTTATAACGATAGTATAACTAACTAATACCTGAGTACTTAGTCATAAAAATAACCATTTTAGGGTAAACCAATAAATAAGTGAATAAATGATAAAATAAATAAATATAAAAATTACAAGTCCTCACATTCCCTCTAGTCTCTCAGCTGAAATGATGGAAAGACGAGAAATTTCTCTGCTTGCCCTCAATTTTTTTCCTACTCTCTTGGCTAGAAAATGAAGAAGAAAGACCTCTTACCTCTCTTCTCTCTAGAATCGGTCAAGCAAGGGGAAAGGAATAAGAAAATGTGATGGATGGAAGCTTAATTAGTTGGATAATTATCAAGCTTAGTCTTTGGTCAAAGTTGAGTGGAAGAGTGACACTTGCCAAGAATCCAAGCCATGTCTATACAATTGTCTCTAAAGCTCCAAATATCTAGTGCCCCTCCAATCCTTTCTTAACACCTCTTATCACATAATCTCTTTTGCACAAAACTCCCTCTAGTCCACCAAATTTATTACACACCTCACCACTTAATCACACTACCACAATGCACTACAAGACTTAACATGCACAATTTAGAAAAGAAAAGATAAAACTCTCAACTCAATCGTTAAACTATTCACAAAATTAGGGTATGTAAATTAGTATAAAAGAGAATGTAAATTAGTTTTTTTTCTAGAACGAAATAAGGAAATTTTTTAAGAAGAATATAAAATAATTTTTTCAAGTCCTCACATAAACAAACGCTCCCGACTGAAGCATGACTATAACATAAACCATTTGGTGAACAAACTCCTCAAAAGAACATGACAAATCACTTAACCAAAAAATCCACACCTTACCCCCAAGGAAACATTGTGCATGATCAAAATGAAGAAATAAACGAACTGTAGACAATTGCATACTATCCGACATTGGTTTTAAGAACACCAAAAACCTCACCGTATTGGAGAAACATACTTCATTAATATACCTTAGAGAATCTTTGTGAGACCCCAAAATTTTACTTGTGTGTGGACCAGCAAAATTTTCTTATTTTGTATTACTTTATTTTATTTTCGCCTGCATTTCCTTATTTCACTTTATTATATTAATTTTTCAGAGATTTTTATGAGTGAATATAGTTTATAAATCATTTTTTTGGTATAAGTTAGCTTATGTTAATTTTGAATTGTACTAAGGACGTGGGACCCACTAGTACGGTTAGTGTGATAAAATTTTAACCACTAGTTGAAGTTTTGTATTAAGGGATATTATTTTACAAGGTGCTAGGAAATAATTAGAGGTTAGCTAGATATATGAACCATTGGTTGACAAAAGGATGAGAACAAAACCCTAATGTGCCACTTGTTGCGATACCATTCGAAATTGGACTTTGACCTAATTCTCACCTTTACTAAATATCAAATTTTGACCAAAATCATCTTCATTTTTCTTGTGTCTTGGCCGAACTTCATGAGGGAAAGAAAGGGAGAGAAACTTCATCCTCCACTTCAATTTCTTGCCTCAATCTTGAATTTCAACCATAACTTTTGCAAACCACTCCATAAAAGTGCTAGTTAAGGTAGTTTCCAAGGTGTTTGTGGAGTTAATTTGGGAGGAAGAAGCCTAAGCTACCATCTTTCTTGTGGGTATAAGGTAACTTTCCAAGAAAACCTCTCTTTACTTCTAATAATTGCATCATAGTGGTTTAGAGTTGTTAAATGTGTAGTATTGTGAGAAATTTCATGACTTGAGGTGGTAATAGGTGGAATTTCAGTTTTGTGGAGAATTTTCTGCTCATATATGAAGTTAAAGGTTGGCCATGATTTCCTAACTTTAATATGTGAAATATTGAGTGTTTATGTGCTAGTTTACTTTGCCTAAAGGAATTTCCAGCTTGGGTGTCTAGATTTCAGCTTTAGGGTTTCTAATTTGGATTTGATTGTGATTAATTTTGGAGCTACTAATTGATTGTCCATGAAGGGTATTGTGACCCTAATTAAGTGTGTTAAATGGTTTATGATTTGTATGTGAAATTGTGGCTGCATTGAGAAGAGATTGGGTGGATGTTAGGTTGGAAAAGTAAAGAAAAAAACAAGGGAAGTGCTACTGAAATTTTCCCAGGACCCTTGAGCAGTTTTGGAAAATCTATTGTATCTTGATGAAGAAAAATCAGAATTAAGTTCTGTTTGTTGCGTTTAAAACTAGATTCATAGAGCTACAAACCATAAAAATTTCAGACCCTATTTATGTCTGTGTGATTTATGGTGATTTTCTAAAGTTGACTGAAATTACATACCTGTTCTGTGAGAACCCAGACAAAAAAAAATTTATTTAGGTATTATTTTTTTCCGGTGCACCCGTTTTCTTTTATTTTCTTTATTATATTACTTTTATCAACATTTTATCAGTAAATATAGTCTTTAAATCATTTTTCTAGTATAAGGTAGTTCGTGAGAAATTAGGAATGTATATTGGACGTGGGACCCGCTCGTGCATTAAGTGAGAGAAATTCGGCCAATTAGGTTAAATTTTGCATAAAGGGATTTAATTACTAGGTGTTAGTAGATGATTAGAGGTTACCTAGATGGATTAATCATGAAGGGACAAGAAGATAACTCTAAACAAAATAAAGTGACAAGTGTCCATTTATTATTGGATTAGACTTGCCTAACTTTTGGCCTAACTTTCTTTAACTTCACTAAAGTCTAATTTTGACCAAATCATCTTCATTCTTCTCTCTCCCATAGCCGAACCTCTCTAGGAATTGCAAAGCTTCAACCTTCCAGGCTCAAATCTTGGTGGCTCTCTTATGCGCAGAAAATTTCCTTGGAACTCATCTTATTTAGGGTTAATTTCTATGGTTGATTGTTGAGTGATTTGTGACCCTAACATTGTTTGAGTGTTGTGGTTTTGTTGGATGGCTTTTAATGGTTGTTTTGTAGGTTGGAAAAGCAGAAATTTTAGGGGAAATGCTGTCCAAGTGTCTAGGGTATTGGATTCTTGTGAGTTGGGTTGAGATTAGATAGAAATGAATGGTTTTAGGGTTTGTTTCTACTTTTAACCCTAAATGTTATGTATTTCTCATTTCCAAGCTATATTTGGTTCTTGCCTTAATAGTTCCTAGAAACAGGTGTTCGACTCATGTTTGAGTTTTAATTGTACTTTCTTGATTATTATAGGGCGTGCCGGTGATCCGAGGCTCACGTCAGGCGAAAACTTGTGAACTTACTTTGTTTGACTTGGTGAGTGTACTACTCACATGTTTGTTATTCTGTGGCTTTCTTGTACTTGAATTTTGTGACTTGGGCTAGTTGTGAGTATTGTTTGGGTTAGGTGAGGCGAGGGTGTACTTTATCACTCTCGTACTCTCCTGGCCTCCTTGACTGGTTATTATATTAAGCCTTCTTGTTTGTTATTATATCACTTGAATACTCTTGACTGTACTTGATTGGGTGTCGTTTGGATACCGACCTTTACTGTAACTCTGGACCTCTACTGTTCACTCTGAGTTCTACCTCATTGGAAGTCAATTGACTCGAGCCAGTAAGGACTTGGTCGAGGACATTTGACAAGCCATGGGGACTGTATTTGGGAATCTTTGGGTATGAGACCCTTGATTCCGGTATACTCGAGTAATATCAATTCTGTACTGTTTGGTGTTCGGGCCCGGTAAGGGGAAGTGAGGTGGACGGATAATTGGAGTAAAGAGGAGTCTACGGTCATGATTACCTGGTATACATTGACGGAGGGTCAATGAGATGAGATCAAGTATGGCAAAAGAGGAAAAGGGCTCTTGAGAGCCATCTGTATCCTTTTATTCCTTATACTGGGGTGTTGTTGCTTTTGCTTACTTGACGTACGTATTTGGATTGAATATTCTCGTGTTTATGTGGTCCTGGTATATTTACGTGATGGTACCTCATTGGGCGAAAGCTCACTCCATTAATTTTGTTTTCCTTACAGGGAATTATCTTTTGGACTTTTGATTTTGAAGAATGAGTTGAGTAGAGCTAGTCGAGAGATGTTGTATAGCTCCTCAATAGTTGGAACCTTAATTGTACTTGGATTTAAATGCTTCCTTTTGGCTTGTAAACATACAAATGTGGTTTGTAACAGTGTGTGTGTACTTATGTTCAATGTATTATATTTGGCTTGTATATATTCCTTTCAGGGATTGTAAGAAATTACTTGTATTCGATTGGGTCTTGGCGGATTGTGACGTGGCAATTACTATTCGTTTTACGTTTTAACTTTTGTTTTTCGTTTCTCGCTTGTTGGCTAGGTTAAGCGCGCTAATAGTTTCCCGAACGACTTGAGTTGATGTTTTACCGTTTTAGTAGTCATGGCGAGAGTTGGGCAGGCAGTCCGCTAACCCCTTTGGTACGCCTTAGGGGAAGGTGGGGCTGTCACAGGTGGTATCAGAGCCTAGGTTAGAAATAACCTGTGCGAACCTGAAACCTGATTCTTAGCATTTTGAGGATTGTGTCTAGACGCCATTAAGTGTGAATATATTGTCTAAGATATAAATCTTTGCTATCTTTGTAGGCTATGGCCGGAACTAGTGGAGCAGGCGGAGGTGTGCCACCTCAGAGGCGCCCACGATTCGTCGATTACCAGGAGAGACCGGGAGGTCCGACTCGGCTGTGGTATACCGCTAGCCGGACCCGCCGCTGTAGGCGTTGCCAGTTTTACTCTTACGCGGACCACGTGGTTGAGGCGGTACTTGCTGAACGACGGAGGCTTAGATGTGCCGCCGCCAGGGAGCGCACTGAGACTCTTAGGCTTAGGGGCATCATGCAGATGCAGGCCGATAGGATTGGAGAGCTCCAGGGGGACGTGGCCATGGAGCAGGAGAGGACGAACATGCTGAGGGAGCAGTTAGAGGTGGTTAACGACCGCCTCACTAGGGTAGTCCGGGAGGTGAGAGACCGGTCCGGTGGTATTATCAACGAGTGTGGGGCACTCATCCAGGGAGTGATTGGCGCCAATGCGCCAGGGGGAGTTCCAGGTGACGGAGCTCCAGGTCAGGGAGGCGCCCCTAGCTCTAGCTCTGGGGGGGAGTCGGTTGGCTCCGTTGAGGACTAGATTAGGGTTCTTTGAGCCTTGTTTTGATCCCGTGTGAGGGATACCTAGGAGAGGCGTTTAGTTAGTTGCTTCGTACTTTTGGGACCTAGGTTGTACATTATATTTTGACAGACCCTCTTTTGGCTTCACGGGAGTACCTTTGTATATATTTGCTTGACTGTTCATGTATGACTGTTTGACACCGTTATGTACTCTATGTATAAATGCTCTATGTGTATACATGCCTTATGTGGTGTTTACTTTTGGTTCTTCGTTCATGCTTATATGACTCTATTTCTATGCACTTTTAATATTATATTTGTGCCTCGACTTTAGATTGACATTAGAGTAATCGAAGGCACTCGTAGTGGACGAGGCCGCGGGCTCGGTATTAGGCAACCCACAACTGACGGGGATACTAGGGACACCACGACTGAACCAAATCCTGAACCTAGGGTTGACCCTAGTGCCCAGATAGCTGCTGCTATGCAGCAAATGACTGACCTGTTAGCCCACGTAGTGCAACAGCAGGGCCAACCTCCTATCCCATAACCTGGGAACCCTGGCCATGTAGCAGAGAGTAAAGATCGGGCCCTAGAGAGATTTCAGAAGTTCTCTCCGCCAAAATTTCTGGGCGGGCCAGATCCGGACGTGGCCGAAAAATGGTTAGAGAAAATGATAGATATTTTTGCCGCCCTACACTATTCAGAAGAGAGACAGGTTACTTTCGTTGTCTTCCAATTGGAAGAGGCCGCGCGTTCTTGGTGGAACGTGATACGAATGAAGTGGAATCGGGAACAAACACCAAGAACATGGGTAAACTTTATGAGGGACTTCAACGCGAAATACTTTCCCCCTCTAGTCCAGAAAAAGAAGGAGGACGAGTTCATTAGACTCCGTCAGGGGACGCAATCGGTGGCTGAGTACGAGAGCCAGTTTACTCGTTTATCCAAGTTCGCCCCTGAACTCATTCTGACGGAGCAAAGGAGAGTTCGGCGTTTTATTCAGGGGCTCAATGTGGAAATTCAAAAGGATCTGGCGGTAGCCCAGATCAATACCTTTAGTGACGCCGTGGAGAAAGCTTTGCGCGTTGAAAATGCAAGGCTTCAAGTGAGGAATTTTCAGGTGAAAAAATGAGGATTCTCTGCCAGTAGTTCGACCCAAGGGGAAAAAGGGACCCCTCTTAAGGTTGGAAGGGGAGCCGGAGGAGGAAGGCTACCGGGAATGACACGTGGGACTCCGCCGAGGGGTGGTTACAATGGACGGGGCTCGCAGAGAAGCGCCTCACAAGGAAGTTCGGCCTCAGTTGCACGTGGACCCTGTGGATATTGTGGGAAACCAAACCACACTGAGGACAACTGTTGGTGGAAAGAAAGAAGATGCTTGCGCTGCGGAGTGCGGAGCATCAAATAGCCAACTGTCCGGTGTTACCTCGGGAGGCGAGAGTAACCACCCAGTCGTCGAAGGCCAACTCGGGACAGTTCAAGGTGGAAGGGACAAAGCCGAAGGTGCCAGCTCGGGTATACTCCCTTGAGCAACATCAAGTCCCTGATTCCTCTGGGGTTGTAGAAGGTACGATCCCTGTTTTCCATCGTCTAGCTAGGATTTTGATAGACCCTGGTGCTACCCATTCCTTTCTTAACCCTACGGGGAACCAACGTTTGATTACAGGTTTAATGTATGCGAATTGTGAAATTTGGGTAGGAGAGAGGAAGCTTTTGGGGAATCTTATAAGTTTGGCTATTAAGGGGTACAACGTTATACTGGGTATGGACTGGCTAGTTAAGTACGAGGCACAACTTGATTGTAAGAGAAAAGTAGTGGAATTTCGTATACCGGGGGAGGTAATCTTAAGGCTAGATGTAAGAGGTAGTTTAGCCTCATCCGTATTGATTTTGGGTATGCGGGCCAGGAAATTACTGCATAGAGGGGCACAATTGTTCCTAGCTTTTCTTATAAACACACCCACTGATAAGTTGAGGGTTGAAGATGTGCCTATAGTAAGTGAATATCCGGATGTGTTTCCTGATGAATTAGTAACTTTACCCCCGGAGAGAGAGATAGAGTTTAAGATTGACTTATTACCGGGGATGTCACCTATCTCTAAAACCCCCTATCGAATGGCACCTGCTGAACTCAAGGAGTTGAAATTACAGTTGCAAGACCTGTTGGAGGATGGGTTCATTCGTGAGAGTGGATCTCCTTGGGGGGCTCCGGTCCTATTTGTTAAGAAGAATGATGGAACGTTAAGATTGTGTATCGACTATCGGGGATTAAACAATATGACCATTAAGAACAAATACCCACTACCCCATATTGATGAACTGTTTGACCAGTTGCAAGGCGCAGTGGTCTTTTCAAAGTTAGACCTCCGACAGGGTTACTATCAGTTGCTAATTAAGAAAGAAGATGTACCCAAGACTGCTTTCAATTCTAGATATGGGCATTTTAAATTTACGGTCATGCCCTTTGGGTTGACCAATGCCCCTGCTGCCTTTATGGATTTGATGCATCGGGTTTTCAAACCCTACCTGGACCGATTTGTGGTCGTGTTTATTGACGACATTTTGGTCTATCCTAAAACCCGTGAGGAACATGAGCAGCATTTGTGATGTGCGACGGATCTAGACGAACACCAAGTTGGGATGATTTGTGGAACTTTGACCCTTCTAGAATCACAAGCCACGAACTAAGGAGATTCCTTAACCCAAGACTAGCAAATTTAGTGAACCAAAAGTATGGATAGTAGAACGCCACAATCAAGGAGACTACTTGATTGATAAGTTCAATGAACGGCTTGAGATTGATTCTCAAGTATTCAAAGGAAATTCTCTTGAGGCAAGAGAGAGTGAAATAACTCACATATATTTTATAAAATCTGAATTGTCTTTAATGAATGAAAACCTAGGCTATATATAGCCTTACAGGACTCAAACCCTAGAATGTCCAATGGACGACCTTGCCCTTCATTAAGGGTGAAAATATCTAACAACTAATTAACTAAAATTAAGACTCTAAATTCGGCCAAAGTGAAGGATAAATTGACCGAAATTATTAATGCTAACAAACAACTAATAATGGTAATTAAAACCCTAATTAGCAAGCTAGTACTCCATGAACTAGTCTTCATTTGGCTCTTCCATTTGAAGGAAAGTGTAGAGAGTAGTTTCTCCATTATGTAATCCTTCAATGGTCCTCAAGTCATCACCAACTCGTTCTTGAATCGTGCAAACAAGAGCTTGAAGTGAATCTTGAATTCTCCTAGCACGCGCTCTTGTAATTGGACCACTGGGTATTTGCATGACCTGAGCACTAGAAGTTTGAGCAGCCTTGAGCCCCTCCTCATTAGTCCCCTCCTTTTGAAGGCGATTTGTCCTCAAATCAAACTCATCGTCTACATGAAAAGGACTCAAGTCAGATACATTAAAAGTAGCATGTACCCCATACTCACCTGGAAGTTCAAGTTTGTAGGCATTGTCATTTATACGCTCCAGGACTTGGAATGGACCATCTCCCCGTGGAAGTAGCTTACTACGCCATTTGACTGGGAACCTCTCTTTGCGCATGTGTATCCATACCCAATCGCCAGGCTCAAAGACCATCTTGCGGTGCCCCTTGTTGGCACTTTGGATGTATTGAAGTGTACGCTTCTCGATGTTGGCCCGCACCTTAGTGTGTAACTCACGTACATATGCAGCCTTGGCCTTACCATCCAAGTTAACTCTCTCATGAACAGGTAAAGGAGTTAAATCCAAAGGTGTGAGAGGGTTAAAGCCATACACAATTTCAAACGGCGAATAATGTGTAGCAGAATGAACAGTGCGATTGTATGCAAATTCCACATGTGGTAAGCAATCTTCCCAAGATTTAATGTTCTTTTTAATAATTGCGCGCAATAGGGTAGATAAAGTCCTATTAACAACCTCGGTTTGACCATCAGTTTGTAGGTGGCTAGAAGTAGAAAATAGCAATTTAGTACCTAGTTTACACCACAAAGTTTTCCAAAAATAGCTAAGGAATTTGGCGTCCCTATCAGAAACAATGGTGCGTGGCATGCCATGTAATCTAACTATCTCACGAAAGAATAAATCTGCAACATGCTTAGCATCATCTGTTTTAAGACAAGGAATAAAATGGGCCATTTTGGAGAAGCGGTCAACTACCACATAGATTGAATCATGTCCTTTTCTAGTCCTAAGTAGTCCAAGCACAAAATCCATTGACAAATCAACCCATGGTTCATGTGGAATTGGCAAAGGTGTATAGAGAGCATAAGGGTGTACCTTTGATTTTGCTTGGTGACAAGTCACGCACCTCTCAATGTGGCGTTCCACGTCACTCCTCATGCGTGGCCAGAAGAAATGTTCTTGGAGAATCATTAAGGTCTTGGCAATGCCGAAGTGCCCCATTAGCCCTCCTCCATGAGATTCTCTTACTAAGAGTGTGCGCATGGAGCTCTTGGGAATGCAAAGCTTGTCCTTGTAGTATAAGAACCCCTGAGAGATGAAATAATGCTCACGAGAGTGTCGTGGCAAGGAGGAAAAAATCTCACCAAAATCTGAGTCAGTTGCATAAAGTTCTTTAAGGAATTCAAAACCAAGCAACTTAGCATCTAATGTAGTGATAAGTGTGTGTCTTCGCGAGAGTGCATCAGCCACTACATTCGTCTTACCTGTCTTGTATTTGATTACAAAGGTAAAACTGTCAATAAAGGTAATCCATCGTGCATGTCGCTTACTCAACTTGTCTTGGGACTTGATATGCTTGAGCGACTCATGATCGGTATGCAAGACAAACTCACGAGGGCGAAGGTAATGTTGCCATGTTTGTAGAGCTCGCACTAAGGCCATTAGTTCCTTATCATATGTTGAGTAGTTTATAGCAGCTCCGTTCAACTTCTCGCTAAAGTAGGCAACCGGGCGACCCTCTTGGAGTAAAACAGCTCCAATACCTATACCAGAAGCATCACACTCTACTTCAAAAGCTTTGTCAAAATTAGGTAAACTAAGAACAGGTGTATGTGTGAGCTTGTGTTTAAGTAATTGGAAAGACTTAGCTTGTTCCTCTCCCCAATGAAATTGCACATCTTTCTTGACAATTGACGTAAGTGGTGCAGCAATTGTGCTAAAATCCTTGACAAAACGCCTATAGAAGCTTGCCAAGCCATGGAAACTTCTCACCTCACTTACAGTGGTAGGGGTTGGCCATTCACTAATAGCCTTCACCTTGTCTTGATCAACATGAATTCCCTGCTCACTTACAACATAGCCTAGGAAAACCAATTGATTTGTGCCAAAGGTACACTTCTTAAGGTTAGCGTAGAGGCTCGCCTTGCGAAGTGCATCTAGGACCATTTGTAAATGCACAACATGCTCATCTAGACTCTTACTATAGATCAAAATGTCATCAAAGTAAACGACCACAAATTTACCAATGAAAGAACGTAAAACATGATTCATGAGTCTCATAAAAGTACTTGGTGCATTGGTTAGCCCAAAAGGCATGACCAACCACTCAAAAAGTCCATGTTTTGTCTTAAATGCAGTTTTCCATTCATCTCCTTCTTTCATGCGAATTTGATGGTAACCACTTTTCAAATCAATCTTAGTAAAAATGATTGCACCATGTAATTCATCAAGCATGTCATCCAGACGAGGTATGGGATGGCGGTACTTTACCGTGATGGCATTAATTGCCCTACAATCAGTGCACATTCTCCACCCTCCATCTTTCTTTGGAACAAGTAGAACTGGTACAACACAAGGGCTTAGACTCTCTTTAATCCAACCCTTACTAAGCAACTCCTCCACTTGTCGTTGTTGCTCCATGGTTTCCTCAGGATTGGTCCTATATGGTGCCTTGTTTGGAAGGGAAGATCCAGGAATGAAATCAATTTGATGTTCAATTCCCCTTAATGGAGGCAATCCATTAGGTATATCCTCAGGAAAGACGTCTTGATACTCCTGTAAGAGGTTAGTAATAATACTAGGCAAGGAAGCATCAAGAGCATTAGTGAGTAAGGATTCCTTGCAAAATAAAATAAATAAAACCTGATTAGAATGCAAGGCCTGTCTCACATCTTTCACTTTGGCAAGCATGCTGGGTTTTCTCTCCTGTGTGGGCTCTAAGGCCGAATGAGAGTGATCCAACTTGCTTGAAGAAGGGTCGGCCGTCACTAATTTCTTAGCATTGGCGTTGTCCTTCTTGGTGGTAGTATGCAAGTCATACTCTTTTTGGAGACTAACTTGATCCTCATGCACTTGTTGAGGTGTAAGAGGTGCAAGTGTAATCTTTTTACAATTATGTATGAAAGAGTATTTGTTCAAGAAACCATCAAAAGTGACTCTTTTGTCAAATTGCCAAGGACGCCCTAAGAGTATATGTGCAGCTTGCATTGGTACTACATCACACATGACATCATCTTCATACCTACCAATGCGAAAAGTAACCAAAACTTGTTTATGAACACGTACCTCGCCACTGTTGTTTAACCACTGAAGCTTGTAGGGACGGGGGTGCTCACTAGTTGGCAAGTTTAGTTTTTCCACCATCAATGCACTAGCAACATTAGTGCAACTTCCGGGGTCAATCACCAAGCTGCATACCTTGTTGGTCACATGGCACCTAGTGTAAAAGATGTTGTCACGTTGAAGCTCATCCTTACTAGCTTGAGTAGCTAGTGCCCTTCTTGCTACCAATCCAACTTTGTCTAGAGTTGGAACTTCCTCTATCTCATCTTCCTCTTCAACCAAGGGAGGCATGTCTTTGTAATCCTCTTCTTCATCATCAGTGACAATGTCGCCATTTGGTAGGACAAGCATGGTCCTTGGGTTTGGACATTGGCTTGCAATATGCCCAACTCCTTGACACCTCCAACATTTGGTGTCACGATTCCTAGGTTTTGAAGTTTCAAATGTTGGCTTTGAAACAACCTTGGAGTCGGTTTTGGAAAAAGGTGGCCGTGAGCTGGACCCTTGATCTTGCTTCGGCTTTGGAGGGTTCCAAGCGTTCGGACCTCTCTCTTCCCTTCTGGGCTGGAATGGTCGAGTAAATGTTTGTGGATGAGGGTTATAATTTCTGGTTGTACCCCTCCTCTTGAGCCTTTGCTCAATCTTGATAGCCTTCTCCACCATATCTTCAATCTCCACATAGTATTGAAGCTCCAGTTGATCGGCTATTTCAACCCTCAGACCATTGAGAAATCTTGCCATTGTAGCCTCTCTATCTTCTTGAATATCAGCTCTTAACATGGAGATTTCCATGTCCTTGTAGTAGTCCTCAACTGAGCGTTGACCTTGCGTCAAGGTTTGAAGTTTTTGGTACAAGTCTCTATGGTAGTGACTTGGCACAAATCGCTTCTTCATAAGTCTCTTGAGCTCAGTCCAAGTGGTTATAGGTAGTTCACCACACCTTCTCCTGCTTGTGACCACTTGTTCCCACCAAACTATGGCATAGTCGGTGAATTCTACCACGGCAAGTCTCAATTTTTGTGCATCGGTGTAGTCATTACAATCGAATACTAGCTCCACTCGACTCTCCCATTCAAGGTATGTATCCGGATCAGATTTGCCTTGGAAAGGCGGAATCTTCATCTTAATCCCCTTGATTGCATCACCGATGGCTCTTGTGTTTCGCTTTGGTCTTCTTTGCTCGTATGCCTCATGTTCCGAATCGGCATTGGAGTCACTAGATTCCCCCAGGGTCGATTTTCCCCTAGATTTCCTAGAAGAAGCCCTAGATGAACTTAGTTGATCAATTTGCTCATGGATTGTTTCCAACCTTTGGTCAAATCTCCTCTGCATTTCCTTCCACATATTATCCATTTTAAGGGATAACTGAGCAATGGTAAGTTCATTTTCCTGAGACATGGTGAAACCTGCAAAACTTGACAAATTGTTAGTAGAAAATGCCTCACTTGCTCCCGTAAGTGTTTCACTCCTCTCGTGTTTTCACTCAAGTGTTTATGGCACTCTAATGCTCTCACCAATTCACTTCTCAAACCACTTGTTTGTTTCCTTTGAAGAAATCAGAAATTTTCTCAAGGAAGTTCAATCAAACTTTAATCAAAATAGCTCCCAATTGTATCAAAGGAACAAGGAAACAAAAAGTAGAAATGGAAAGCTCAAGTAATGAATAAGGAATGGAAGAGGAAAGAATTGATGTACAAAGAAAAAAAAGAAAGTCCAAGTACGATGATGGAGTTCCCAAGTGCTTTACTTAATTGCCCAATTGATTTTTTTGGAAACAAGTTAGGTGTTGGACTTATTTGGAAATTTCCTTAAAGTCGGCTAACCAAACAGAATTATTACCAAAATTTTTCCAGATTCCCTCTCCAAAAAAAAACCTTCCTAAAGTCGGCTATAACAAATCAGAATTGTTCCCAAAAAAAAAAATTCCAGATTTCCTTCTCTTTTGAAACCTCCCAAAGTCGGCTGCAAAACAGAATTTGGTAGCTAAAAAAATTTCCAGATTTCTGCTCCTTTTAAACCTTCCAAAGTCGGCTGCAAAACAGAATTTGGTAGCTTCCTAACCGCTGAAAATTTCCAGATTTGTTACCTTATCAAATCAGAATAGCTTCCACGAAAAAAATTCCAGATTTCTTGTCTTCTTGAAGCCTTCAAAAAGTCGACTATCCCTCACTAAAATTTCCTCTCTCCAGTCGTCCTTAGCTTGCCAACAATTCGGCCTTTCTCCTTCAAGACGCAACGCACAATTCTGTTCTCTCTTCCTTAGACAAGGCCACGACAGTTTTGTTTCTTGTTTCAAGGAAATGGCTTCTCAAGACAACGAGAGTATTGTCACGCAAGAGTCCCCCAAGCGGCTTGCTCAAGAAATTCCCAAGAGATTTACTCCTAAACCAAGGAAGCCCCGTATGGATGCAAGAACGTACAAGAAACTTTGTATACGAAGGCAAGTGCAAGTTTTTAAGGCCCAAGATAATCAAGAACCTCAAGCAAGGGTTGTTCAAGTGATCAAGACGCAAGGTGTTCGAGACTTTCAAGAAGAGGTTGGACAGAATTTTTGAGTTTCTTTTCTTTTTTTTCTTTTTTTTTCCTGGTGTAGTTTCTGGTTTGGTTTGGAACAAGGAGTAACAAGACAGCTTGGTCAATAAAATTTCGGCTTCTTTCTTTGTTGCTTGCTACCCGAATGCCTTTTCTCTTTTCTTCATCTTTTTTTTTTTGACTCTAAAACACACAATTACTCGGCTGTTTTTGGGTAAAATTCCAGAATGTTAATGTCAAACCAATGTTCTCTTTCAATCCTCCAATAATGATCAAAACATGTATCAAAGTTTCAAGACTTCAAGATTAGTTTCAAGAAACTCAAGAAACCCTAGATTATTGTAGTCCCTCTTCAAGATTCCAACCCCAAACAAGTTTAACCACAAAAATCAGTTTAGGAAACTAATGAAAACAACTTGGTGGAATAAACTAAAGTTTGGACAGATTTGGCAAGAAACTTGCACCCAAGGAAACCCTAGTTGCAAGTGAAAACCCTAGCCGTCGCAGAAATTTTTTGTTTTTGTTTGATATTTAAACAGAATATGCAACGAACAAAACACGGCTACACTTGAAGGCAGGCTTCAAGACAGAATCACACAACAAGTAATGCACGAAGTGGACACGAAGCAAAAGAAATCAAAGAGTGACTCAACAAGACAACAAAGGCGGACAGAATTTTTTTTTTTTGTAATAACAATCGGACTTGACACAAAGGAAGACACGACCAGAATTGCAAAATAAAATTGACTAGAAAGCTTACGAACAAACTCAACGGGATATACTTGATGTCGTCGACTAGCTCTGGATACCAACTGATGTGAGACGGATCTAGACGAACACCAAGTTGGGATGATTGGCGGAACTTTGACCCTTCTAGAATCACGAGCCACGAACTAAGGAGATTCCTTAACCCACGACTAGCAAATTTAGTGAACCAAAAGTATGGATAGAAGAACGCCACAATCAAGGAGACTACTTGATTGATAAGTTCAATGAACAACTTGAGATTAATTCTCAAGTATTCAAAGGAAATTCTCTTGAGGCAAGAGAGAGTGAAATAACTCACATATATTTTATAAAATCTGAATTGTCTTTAATGAATGAAAACCTAGGCTATATATAGCCTTACAGGACTCAAACCCTAGAATGTCCAATGGACGACCTTGCCCCTCATTAAGGGTGAAAATATCTAACAACTAATTAACTAAAATTAAGACTCTAAATTCGGCCAAAGTGAAGGGACAATTGACCGAAATTATTAATGCTAACAAACAATTAATAATGGTAATTAAAACCCTAATTAGCAAGCTAGTACTCCATGAACTAGTCTTCATTTGGCTCTTCCATTTGAAGGAAAGTGTAGAGAGTAGTTTCTCCATTATGTAATCCTTCAATGGTCCTCAAGTCATCACCAACTCGTTCTTGAATCATGCAAACAAGAGCTTGAAGTGAATCTTGAATTCTCCTAGCACGCGCTCTTGTAATTGGACCACTGGGTATTTGCATGACCTGAGCACTAGAAGTTTGAGCAGCCTTGAGCCCCTCCTCATTAATTTGAACTTAGTGTTACAAACCCTGAGAGATCATCAGCTATACACCAAATTTAGTAAGTGTGAATTTTGGCTGGAGAAAATCTCTTTCTTGGGACATGTGATTTCAAAAGAAGGTATCACGGTAGACCCCGCGAAAGTAGAGGCAGTGGCTGAATGGAAGAGGCCAGAAAACCCCACTGAGATTCGCAGTTTCTTAGGGTTGGCTGGGTACTATAGACGCTTTATTAAAGACTTTTCCAAAGTGGCCGGCCCTTTAACCGACCTGACGAAGAAAAATGGCCGTTTTGTGTGGGATACTAGGTGTGAAACCAGTTTTCAGGAGTTGAAGCGAATGTTAACCATGGCTCCTGTTTTGGCCTTGCCTAATGGGAAAGACAGTTTCACCGTTTATACCGATGCTTCGAGGGAAGGCTTGGGGTGCGTGTTAATGCAAAACAAGAACGTGATTGCCTTTGGCTCTAGGAAACTAAAAACCCATGAACAAAATTACCCTACCCACGACTTGGAGTTAGCTGCTGTGGTCTTTGCTCTGAAAAAGTGGAGACACTATCTCTATGGGGTTACCTTTGAGGTTTATTCAGACCATAAGAGTCTTAAGTACCTCTTCTCCCAAAAAGAGTTGAATATGAGGCAACGCCGGTGGATCGAACTCTTAGAAGATTATGACTGCACGATCAACTACCATCTCGGTAAGGCTAACGTAGTGGCGGACGCCCTAAGTCGGAAAGCTCAAGTAGCCGGGTTGATGGTCAAGGAGTGGGGATGTTAGGAGCAGCTAGCGAGTGGAACCCTAGATTGGGATGCAAAAAAATAACTTTTGGGAATATTCAGGTAACATCTACTATTCTCGATCGAATTAAAGAAGCCCAAGAGAAGGATCCGATGGTACAAAAGTGGAAGGAAAAGGTAGAAAAGGAAGCACTACCTGATTTCAAGTTGGGTCCTCAAGGGATTTTAAGGTATAGGGACCGAGTTGGTAGCCAATGATGAAAACCTGAAAAGGGAAATTTTGGAGGAAACCCATCGATCAAAATACACGATCCATCCTGGGAGTAATAAGATGTACCAAGACTTACGACGGTTGTACTGGTGGGATAAGATGAAGAGGGAGATTGCTCAATATATCCAAACCTGTCTGATTTGCCAGCAAGTCAAGGCTGAACACCAAAAACCCTCTGGACTGTTACAACCTCTTGAGATACCCGAATGGAAGTGGGAAAATATCACGATGGACTTTGTTTCTGGACTGCCAAGAACTCAAAAAGGACATGATGCCGTTTGGGTGATCGTTGATCGGTTAACCAAATCGGCCCATTTCTTACCTGTGAATGTGAAGGATTCCATGGATAAGCTGGCTCGATTGTACCTGAATGAAATTGTGAGGTTGCATGGGGTTCCAGTGAGTATAGTTTCAGACCGAGATCCTCGTTTTGTATCGAGGTTTTGGCAAAAGTTTCAAGAGAACTTGGGGACCAAAATCAACCTTAGTACCACTTATCACCCCCAGACGGATGGACAGTCAGAGAGAACCATTCAAACCCTCGAGGATATGTTACGGACTTGTATTCTGGATTTTGGGGGTAATTGGGGTCAACATATGACTTTGGTAGAGTTTGCCTACAATAACAGTTTCCATTCGTCTATTCAAATGGCACCATATGAAGCTCTCTACGGACGGAAGTGTCGTTCGCCCATTTATTGGGATGAAGTAGGGGAAAAGAAAGCTCTAGATCCAACAACCATTCCTTGGATGGAGGATGCACAAGAGAAGGTTAAATTGATCCGTCAAAGACTCCAAACAGCTCAAAGCCGACAAAAGAGCTACGCAGATAACCGAAGGAAAGATTTGGAGTTCGAAGTTGGAGACCGTGTTTTCCTTAAGATCACGCCATTACGAAGCGTCACTGTGGGTAGAGGAAAGAAACTTCAACCACGGTTCGTGGGGCCTTATACAATTCTTCAGCGAGTGGGAAAAGTAGCGTACCGACTCGAGTTGCCGCCAAGTTTATCTCGAATTCATGATGTTTTCCATGTCTCGATGCTGAAAAAGTACTATCCTGATCCAACCCACATTGTACGACCAGAGGAGATTGAGTTAGATAAGGCACTCACCTACGAAGAGAGACCTGTACAAGTACTCGATCGAAGGATTAAGGAACTGAGGAATAAACAAATTCCATTAGTGAAGGTTATGTGGAGGAATCATGGAATAGAAGAGGCAACTTGGGAGATGGAGGAAGAGATGCAAAAGAAATATTCTGAACTGTTTAGTAACCCAGGTGAGAAATTTCGAGGGCGAAATTCTTTAAGGGGGAAAGGGTGTGAGAACCCAGAAAAAAAATTAAAAAAATTTTATTTTATTCCTGTGCACCCGATTTCTTTTATTTTTTTATTATATTACTTTTATCAACATTTTATCAGTAAATATAGTTTTTAAATCATTTTTCTAGTATAAGGTAGTTCGTGAGAAATTAGGAATATATTTTGGACGTGGGACCCGCTAGTGCATTAAGTGAGAGAAATTCGGCCAATTAGGTTAAAGTTTTGCGTAAAGGGATTTTATTACTAGGTATTAGAAGATAGTTGGAGGTTACCTAGATGGATTAACCATGAGGGGACAATAAATGACTTCTAGCAACAACAAGGTGCCAAGTGTCCAATTGTGGTTGGATTAGACTTGCCTAACTTTTGGCCTAACTTTCCCTAACTTTACTAAAAGGCTAATGTTGACCAAATCATCTTCATTTCAGCCTTGCCTTGGCCGAACCTCTCTAGCAAACAAAGGAGAAAAACTTCAACATTCCATCTTCTAATCTTTGCTCAAATCTTGAAAACTAGCCGATTGTTTCTTGAATTCGTCCACAAAATCAACTTCCCAAGGGTGTTTGAAGAGCTTGGTGGTGTTGTTTTGGAAGGAAACCTCCTAAGCTACAATCTTTCTTGAAGAACTAAGGTATCTTGCTTGGAACTCATCTTTTGTTTCTAATTTTGGCCAATTGGTGCCTTATAGTAGCTATATACGTGATTTTTCGGAAGATTTGGTGGATTGGAGTGAAGCTAGCTAATTTTCTGATTTTTGTGGGAATTTTCTGTTTTCCTATGATTGAGATGATTGAGCTGGAATTGATGGTTCTAAATGGCATTATATAGCTCTCTTGTACGTTAATTGTGGTTAATTGCGGAAAATTTCCGCTTGTGCGGAAAATTTCAGATTTAGGGTTACTAATTGGGGGTTTTCTATGGTTGATAGTTGAGCTTCTAATTGGCTATAATTGAGGGGTATTATGACCCCAATGAAGTATATTGAATGGCTTATGAATTGTTTGGGTGCTTGTGGTTGTGTTGGATAGCTTTTAATGGTTGTCTTGTAGGTTGGAAAAGCTGAAATTTTAGGGGAAATGCTGTCCAAGTGTCTAGGGTATCGGATTCTTATGAGTTGGGTTGAGATTTGATAGAAATGAATAATCTTAGGGTTTATTTCTACTTTTAACCCTAAATGTTATGTATTTTTCATTTCCAAGCTATATTTGGGTCTTGCCTTAATAGTTCCTAGAAAAAGGTATTCGACTTGTGTTTGAGTTTTCATTGTACTTTCTTGATTGTTATAGGGCGTGCCGGTGATCCGAGGCTCACGTCGGGCGAAAACTTGTGAAATTTCTTTGTTGAACTTGGTGAGTGTACTACTCACATGTTTGTTATTCCGTGGCTTTCTTGTACTTGAATTCTGTGATTTGGACTAGTTGAGATGATTGTTTGAGCTAGGTGAGGCGAGGGTGTACTTTACCACTCTCGTACTCTCTGGCCTTCTTGACTGGTTATTATATTAGGCTTACTTGACTGTACTTGTATCACTTGAATACTCTTGACTGTACTTGATTTGGTGTCGATTGGATACCAATCTTTACTGTTCACTCTGAGCTCTACCTCATTGGAAGTCAATGGACTCGAGCAAGTAAGGACTTGGTCGGGGACATTTGACAAGCCATGGGGACTGTATTTGCGAATCTTTGGGTATGAGACCCTTGATTCTGGTATACTCGAGTAATACCAACTCTGTACTGTTTGGTGTTCGGGCCCGGTAAGGGGAAAGTGAGGTGGACGGATAATTGGAGTAAAGAGGAGTCTACGGTCATGATTACCTGGTATACATTGACAGAGAGTCAATAGGATGAGATCAAGCATGGCAAAAGAGGAAAAGGGCTCTTGAGAGCCATCCGTATCCTTTTATTCCCTACACTTGGGTGTTATTGCTTTTACTTACTTGACGTGCGTATTTGGACTGAATATTCTTGTGTTTATGAGATCCTAGCATATTTACGTGATGGTACCTCATTGGGCGAAAGCTCACTCCGTTAATTTGTTTTCCTTACAGGGAATTATCTTTTGGACTTTTGATTTTGAAGAATGAGTTGAGTAGAGCTAGTCGAGAGATGTTGTATAGCTCCTCAATAGTTGGAACCTTAATTGTACTCGGATTTAAATGCTTCCTTTTGGCTTGTAATCATACAAATGTGGTTTGTAACAGTGTGTGTGTATTTATGTTCCATGTATTATACTTGGCTTGTATATATATTCCTTTCAGGGATTGTAAGAAGTTATTTGCATTTGATTGGGTCTTGGCGGATTGTGATGTGGCAGTCACTATTCGCTTTACGTTTTGACTTTTGTTTTTTCTATTTCTCGATTGATGGTTTGGTTAAGCGCGCTAGTAGATTCCCGAACGACTTGAGTTAATGTTTTACCGTTTTAGTAGTCCTGGCGAGAGTTGGGCAGGCAGTCCGCTAACCCCTTTGGTACGCCTTAGGGGAAGGTGGGGCTGTCACATAATATTTTTGCCACAATTATCAATACATATTTCAAATTCCTAAAATACATTTAAGAAGATTAACCATGCGACTCAACACGTGGATATTAAAACACACACTAAAACACATATACCAGTAACAACTCTAAAGAAAAATAAAATCACTTGCACAAATAACATTATCACCGTACAAGTCAAACACAAACTAGAGTTCATCAAATTATAACACAAGTTACAGTCAAGTAAAGTATATACCAAGTCAAGGTCAGTAAACAAAAATAAAAAGGTGATTAAAAAGTGCATGCATCTCCAAGGTACAAACTCCTAAGTTCTACTCCTATCGTCCTATTACAAAAGATAAAAAGTAGTGCTTCACTAGATTAATTGGAACTAGATAATTCTTATTCCCCAACACTAGGATCCTCTGGGCCACGATCTTCTCCACCTCTCTTTCTTAATTATTGTGTCATCCTAACCAAACGATTATTGGTTTCCTGTAATTATTTACGTGAAATATCGATTCGTTCTTATTCACCGCAAATGGAGATCTCAAGTCCTTAGCATTGCCCTCAACTCTTAAGTACTCGGGTACAGGAATCCAAAATAAGGTAATTCACGACTCGAGTCAGCCGGTCCCGAGAATAAATCACCACATTTGAGATTCCTACCCAACATACATATCTAATTTTCACCAAGTATCAAGATAAGGGGTTTATACCTATCATATTCATGATTCACAGTTTACGCTCTAGAAGAGTACTTAAGTCTTTATTCATTCACATAATAAGGACCATAACACCACCTGACCCAAGCTCACCCAGAGCAGAGACCACGCGAAGTGGCTCTGATACCACCTGTGACGCCCCCAGTTATCCCAAGGGCGAACCCAAGCGTATCCGTGTAACGCCTGTCCAACTCTCGTCAGGGCTCACTACGACCCATAATTCAAAACTAGAAATACTTCGAATAATTTCAATATACATTTAAAGTACTCCAGAGCACAATTAGTTAACCTTCAAACTTAAATACAACCCAAAAGAATATGTACTACAGTCATCTGCTATAATACAATTTAAAATCTTCAAAAGAAAACAACTTAGTATTATTCGCGAGCACTCTTGGTCCTGAACTTTGTTAAGGAAAACAAAAGCGTGGAATGAGCTAAACAGCCCAATGGGGTTCCAAAACACCTAAACAGTTCTAATAAATCAAGTAAATTAAGCATACACACATACGGTTCAAGGTGTCACATTAGCACATTAAAAAGAGATATTTATCATTTTACAAAAATAAACACATATTAAAAGGATACGGTGTTCACGTGAAACTGTTTCGTTCAACTGCACCTTATAACTCCAATAATTTCCCCGGTTTGTTTGGCCATCGCCTTATCCCTCCAGTGGTAATACTCGAATATACCGATACGGTGGCTCAGGGCTCTAACCTACCCGACCAAGTCCAATCCTGGCTCGAGCAGGTTAGTAACCAAAGTGTTGACCTTGGTCCCTAACTTTTGATGATTACAAAATAAATGGATGTTGCTAACATCTCCTCAAAGGCTTTTTCAGTAATGAAACAAATCAAGTTCAAAGATTAAGCACATTTGAAAAAGACAGAGTATGCTGAACCTGTCGGACGCTCCAGAAGACAGTACCGGACGTCCGATAATCATTGCACAACTTCGGACGCATGCTTCGGACGTCCAATAGGATCTTTCGAAGTCGACAAAACTATCGGACGCTGAATATGTCTCTACCGGACGTCCGATAGAAACAAGATAATTTCTC